>NW_022145604.1:16051951-16254451 GCF_000002235.5 Strongylocentrotus purpuratus
GTTTATCACTGACGCAATCCTACGTCAATAAATAACGCCTCGTGTATAATTATTTTGCATGCGCGCATAGCTTTCCCAAAGGATGCTTAAGGTCCCTAACAAATTTGAATATAACAAACAGTTATACAAATTACATAAAGTAAACTTAATACATAATAAATTATGGTTAACAATAAGAAAAATATGGCAATTAATTGAAAGATTTTGACATATCAAAATGGGTTTTCAAGTTTCTTTGGAAGAGATTTTAAAAGTCGGGGTTCAGCAGCATCAAGATTAAAGTTCCGTCACCCCATACTCATCTAGGGCTGTTCCGAGTAACAATTTTAAAAAAAATAGAAATTCAGTTATTGAAGAAAGAAAAAAAAAAATCGCTGAGAAATAATTTTTATCGCAGGAGCACGTGTCATAGTACCACGTGTGCATGTTGGCGTGTCGGCTTCTGGCACGACTGCGCCTTCTCGATTTCCCCACCCTGTATCCGCCACTGTGTCCGTTGCTCCTGTTAGCGGAGAAGTGCTATCTCGGTTTGCTCACTGGGACTAGGTAAATACCCAGCGCGCCATCCCACCAATCACCCTTGGAGTTGAGAGTAAATAATCTACTCCATCTTCTCATTCTCCCGCGTGATGCCATCCCGAAGCTCTTCCAATCGGCGCGCCTTTATTCCTGACACGTACACCAGAAATACATCCATTTACTGTATTTGTAAACTACCGTTCCCGGGGATTACAATTTTCAATACCGCCAAACATGCCACATCGAAGCGACGACAACAGGTTGCCGACATCTCCCCAAACTATAACCAATCCATTATAATGATTTTAATAATGATAATAATAATAAATAGTATTAAACTTCCTCCTCTTTTTCTTCTTTTCCATCTCCTCCTCCTTCTGTTGTCTTATTATTTTCCTTTTTCTTTTATTACTTCCTCTTCTTCTTCCTCTTCTTCTCCGTCTTCTTCTTCTTCTTCTTCTTCTTCTTCTTCTTTTTCAACTCATACTTGTTTTTCTTTCTTTTTTCTTTTCTTCTTCTGCTTCTCCTTCTTCCTCTTATTTCTCCCTTTCCTTTCCTTTTCAAGATTCTATTCTTGCAGCCGTTCTGTTACTATGTCCATCTCAGTGCCCATCCCTCTTTCTTCCTGTTTACGCTCAAACTTGACAACGCCGACATCGGACGGTACATTAGCAAATGAGTATCGGCACGTTAAGCTAACATCCTGATAATGACTAATGTTTTACTTACACTTCATGCTTTGTATTTTCTCCTTCTCACCCTCGCTTCCTCTCTCTCTCTCTCTTGTTTTTTCTCTCTCTCTATCTCCTTTTGTCTCTCTCTCTCTCTCTCTCTTTCTTATTTCTCTCTCTTTTTATGGTCCTTTATTCATCTGACTCTTTTATTTGTTGTCATCTTTCTTACACTCTTTCATTTTCTTTCTTTTTTTCCTGTCTGTCCTTTGTACATCCCCCCTCTCTCTCTCTCTCTCTCTCTCTCTCTCTCCATCTTTTTCTTTCTCGCTATGTCTCTTCCTCCTCCTCCTCCTCCTCCTCCTCCTCCTCCTCCTCCTCCTCCTCCTCCTCCTCCTCCTCCTCTTCCTCTTCCTCTACCTTCTCCTTCCATGTCTTTCCTCTCGTTCTCTACCTTTTTCGGCCAACGGTTTGGTTACTCCTCGTATAGTCTGTTCGAACTTATTTCAGTCACTTTGTTTTTATTTCTAACCAAAACGTCGCAAAACTTTCATCTTCATCATCATAATACAGTCTATAACTGAAATAAATTTGAAGTCGTAGTCTGTATTCTGTTTATAAACAAGACGAATATATCATATTTTACTGTAAAATTTCATAATGGAATCCTACTCTGTCGCGTTCAAGTCTTTCAAGTTCTGCACCAATGTCTTTCCTATACATCTGCGTGTAGCGTGAATCCACAAACTGCATAAAAAACAAATATATGTTGGTTTATTTTTCAAATTAGATGAAAATAATCGATGGCAACAATAATAAATTCCATCTACGTCCCGACCATGGTCATTTTTTTGCACTGAGCCCTATAATGACGAGTCCGTATTATCGACCGGGTCGGACAAAATTAATGCACTTGTAGTTTCTCAGAAACGCTTTTTGCTATTCTTCAAAATTACTGAAATTCGTTTCATGCCGAGTCTCGCCAATATGAATTTAGAAGCGTCGTTCTAAGTCATTCTAAGTAATATATTTACTAAGGGCTTTGTCGGTCTGAAAAATGAATTATGAATGGTTAAACTATAAGGTCATGGTACTCTAGTTGTGCCTCTCTATTGTCGGCCTATAAAGTATAGCGTTATCCCTACGCAACTCTATACAAAACTTCAACTTTTCATGGTATGATTTTCGGATTTATCGGAGAAAGAATCCTTTTTTATCAAAATACCAAATGAGGGTAGAATCGCTGATAACAAACCCACTTCAAACACTAACTGAATATTGAATAGAAAACAAATCATTAAAGTAATCAAAATGATCAGTAATAAACGAGATTACCAACAAAGTTTTGAATATAAAGAATAAAATCTCGAAGGAAATAAGGATTTGAGCTAATGATTATTAGTGCCCCAGATTCAGCTCCTCCAAAGAAGTATGTTCGGAAGATCGGTTTGTTCCAGGCCCTTCCATCACGCACATTCACCCACAACCGCGCACACCCGCAAGCAACACACCCACCCACAAACCCACACTCTTAACCAGGTCCCCCTATCGTATTATTTTCTTCTCACGTCTTTCTACCTTTCTCACAATTCTATTTCGCCCTCTCAATAATTAACCTTTCTTCCGTGTCTAAATGTTTCGCTCGCATTTCCCTCGCCACTCGATCGCCTCCAGACCCATTTTCATTTCGCCCCCTGCAATTTTCCACCACACCACACTGATTGTCCGAGCAAGCCATGTTGTTTCTAGACGCCCGTTAGTCCAATAAAACGCACTCATTCAATTCCCCACTATTTTTAGAGCCCCATTTTAGAGTTGATTCAATTAAAGGCATTTCTGAGCAAGGACAAAAAATGCAGACAGGGAAAATTGGGGGAGAAAGAGAAGGAAAGGAAAGTCAGAAAGGAAGTAATCAAAAGATTGTTAAAGAGGGGAAAAATGGGGAGGGAAGATTTATTTTTTTCTCCATCTTGCAGCGAGTGCTAATACATCTTTTACATTCCCCGATTTACGCTGGTTTCTCTCTTCTTTTGTTGGCATGCGTTCTTTAGCTAAAGAAGATGAAAAACATGAAATCTGAGAACTCAGTGCTTTTTCTTTCCTCTCATACTCATATTTCATTTTCAGGATTTAAAAGAACATTGTTCAATTCAAACAACATTCTCCATCTCTCTCTCTCTCTCTCTGTATCTCTCTCTCTCTCTCTCTTTCTCCCTCTTCCCATCCCTTTCTCTCTCTCTCTTTCTCCCTCTCCCCACCTCTCTCTCTATCTCTCTCCCTCTCTCTCTCTTTCTCTCTCCGTATTTCCCCTACGCAGTTACGTTTGTAAGCGTATGTTTGCACGGCGTTAAAATTGTATTCTTGAAAAAACGTCTTACTCGAGAAAATTATGTTTACCAAGTAATTCCGACTACACTTTATGAAGTGTATACAGGATACATGTATTCTGTTATTCTTTTCGCCACGCACGCCCGAGATCCGTTTCTAAAGTAACAGTCCGATATTCCCTTTTGCTAGCCTCTTCACTTTTCCGCCCAAGTACTCGAAAACTTTCAAAATGAAGATATGGTCCCATCTGGCAAATTAAATGTTTGTTGTCTCCTCTTGATGTGTATACAGTATGAAGTGCAATGCAATTTTCTTTTCTCTAAACA
The DNA here is from genome assembly GCF_000002235.5 of Strongylocentrotus purpuratus. Classification (NCBI taxonomy): domain Eukaryota; kingdom Metazoa; phylum Echinodermata; class Echinoidea; order Camarodonta; family Strongylocentrotidae; genus Strongylocentrotus; species Strongylocentrotus purpuratus. The sequence continues at coordinate 16,055,796 of NW_022145604.1, forward strand.
AAAAAGGAAGAAGAAAACAGAGGCGTCCTGTTCCAGAAATGATTTAAAGACTGTACATGCACTTGAAATCACAAACACGGATTTCAAAGAATTGGAAACATAACATTCGGTAATCTAAAGTCCATCAAGTAGCATCCATCGAATAAAAAAAAGCTCCGTCTGTGTCTCTTTCTGTCTCTCCGTCTCTTTCTTTCTCCTTTAACTTGCTTTTTTCATGTGCCCCCTTTTCGTTTGTGTTTTCTATCTTTATCATCCACGTCATCACATGCATGCTTCCTTTTATCACACCACTCTCTCTCTCTCTCTCTCTCTCTCTCTCTCTCACCTACACACACACACACACACACACACATACTTCTCCCTCTTCCTACCAGTTTAGCATCTCATTGAGATACACCATGACACCTCTCTCTAAAGGACACCAAAGGCATATGTAAAAGGCCCCAGTAGAAAATGGTAATTACAGGCAAGTTACCTTTCTAGACAGGTTTTACAACACACATTTTGTCACGATGGATTACTTTTTAAGGGATCCCTGGTTCTGTTATGTCCACTATAGAAAAGTGTCCTATACAGAAAGCGGCCACTACGACATGTTTAACTTAAATACATTTTCTTGGTTCTACAGAAAAGAAAATCTGGACAAAAACAAAATTTACAATGATAATCATGCTTATCATTTTATTGATAATATAGTATAAAACAGCATAAACTGTACATGAAATATTTTGAGTAACATAATGTATATGGGAAAAAAACATACGTGTTGCTAAGCTTCTTATGGTAGTAAGCACATGAAAACACATAATTATTTCGAGGACATTATTGTCAAAGAAAACAATGAACAAACTATAAACGTCAGTAATTAATTACTAGATGAACTAGCAAACTCTATCCAGCACCAAGTCTCCTACAACAGTATACATAAGATAAGGGAAAATAAAAATACATACATTAAAAAAGGAAACAAATATGATTTAGCAAAACAAATGAGAAATAAATATGCTATTTTTTCAAGCCAGTGTAAACATTGTGAGCATAAACAAAAATATCACAAGTACATGTTATGTATGATGAAAATAATGCGAGTTTGAAGGGGGGTATTACGGATAACTTACAAAAGTGGAATCAAGCAGGATTTTAGAGGGGAAAACTCTATGGCTACAACATTAGTGAGAAGTGAGTTCTTCTAATAACGAGTGTGAATTATGAACCGTTGTAGGAAAGATGGAATAAAATGGGAGTATGAAAAGAGAAGGACGGGAGAGAGAGAGAGATAGAAAGATAGATACAAAGAGAGAGAGAGAGAAAGAGAGAGAGAGAGGGAGAGAGAAAGAGAGAGAGAGAGAGAGAGAGAGAGAGAGGGGGGGGGGGTGAGAGAGGAGGGGAGAGAAGAATGTGATACTGATTAACAGGAATGTTTTTAAGATAAGTTCAAGTGAAATCGGAAGAGAGCAAGAGATAAGGACACAAAGAAAGAAGAACTAGTCTGTTCAAGACTGGCTTGATAACTAGGACTTAACAAGAATAATGTCATTAAAAATGTACAGGATCAAATTTCCAGGAAAGAACAAAAATAGACCGATTCCAGATGCCTTCCTTGCCAAAACACAATTACACCTAGAAATACCAAGTAGCAGTTTCGGAAATCCTACAACATCAAATTCCCAAAACACTTTAGAGATTCATGCAAAAACGAGTACACCCTACTGACTACAATTTGTGCATTATTAGCTTATTGCAGATAATGGTGATAAAATGCTTTATTCTAGAGTTTCAATCTTGGCTAAATTTAGACTGAAATACTTCCTAGTTTGATATCAATTTTCCCAAATGGGAGTTGAAATCGATCTTCGTATGGCCGCAGTAATTCAAAGTCCTCACTGGGAATGTGTAAACATAGCATGTACATAGAATACCAGGGAAAAGATATCCCTTTCACAAAATATGTCTATGTGCTAACTCTTTCTTGGCAAACTGCCTCTAGCCCAAAACGGTTTCAGGAAAGAAACATAGTATATAGGAATAACGCATATTATATACAAATATATTATGCCATGATTATAATGTTATTTTTCTAAACAAACGAAAATTTGGAGCATGCGCAGACAGAGGCTGTTATGTTTTTGTTTTCTCTTCTGATAGTCAGTTTCTTAGGATTGTGTTTCTAATTATTTGAAGACGTTTCTTGGCAATTATGTTGTTCTTGAAGAGCAGAAAAAAATAAGAAAAAGAAAAATACAATTTTTTTCTTCTTTCTAATAATGCCCAATAATACACTTTAAATTTACTGAGAAATGAAATAGTAAACACATAATGTACTGTTATGTAAAGATTTCATACAGAGTGTAATTTCGATGCAATGACAAAATATCATCTCATTGTAGTACTAGTAAAACTGAACATTTCCATTGCATTATATGCCGTTTGTATACAACCATATATGGGGCATATTGTGACGGATGAATAATTTGTAAAAGTACAAGAGGTAAGTAGTAAGTTTGAATACATTATGTGAAAGGTTCACTAATTTTGTGGAGGGTTGTTTCATCAATTTGTACCTTGCTCTGTTCACACCGGCTTCAACCCAGTGTGAAGTTCAAATCAACATGGAATGCTGCTTCTTTCATATCGTGTTGGAAAAGATATCCTTGTTAATCAAGATTGAATATGGTTAACTTTCCCCAATACTGTTTATTTAGAGGAGAAAGAAAATGGGAATACTTTACAAAATAGTAATTACTGAAGTGTTTGTATCTTCAGTACCGTATCGATTCAAGAGACTGGAAAATATGCACTTTTAAAGAGAAGGATGAGTTCTGGGGAGAGGTGAAAAATAATTTGTGAGCATTATCATTGTTATTATGCAAGTGTGGAAGAACATCAGACTAAAAGTGTTCCCTGAAAAGCATGACTCTTCAGATGCCTTTATATTTTAAATATGGCATGTAGCAGCATAAAAGTTGGGACAGATTTTAATGCCACATGTTCATGTAGTCCCACATATTTCTGAATACATTGCTTGTAACTTTACCAAGACTGTGCCAAATTTCTTATCATTTTGATGATTCCAGAACCTTGCAGTACACACCAATACTTATATGCTAGATGACCAACCTTTTCTGATCGATTCCACACTGTCTCTTTCACAATGCAATCGCATGACCAGAACTCAACTTTATCTTGAAGAGCAATTATGTGCATGGCAGCTGTCCACACATGACTTATGAAAACAACTGTGGAGGGTAGGCAGTATGTTTGCATTTTCACATGAATTATCTTGGCTTCTACAAAGTGGGTTATAATCAATACTGCTGATAAATATCTCTCAAATATTAAATCACATTTTGTTTGAAATATGGCAATCAACGTCCACTAGGCAATGAAATATATGAATTAAATGAAATTTATAAACATCATGAAATGGCATCACAATGCATTTAAAATGGGGCTACTACTTTTCAGCGAGAAATATGAAAACATTGTCGATATACAACACAAAATCAAGCCTTTTTAACACTATCAAATACATAAATAAATGAAAATAAAACCAACATAAATCATGTAGCTGATAATTGCTTTATATAGTTCAATGATTTCTTTGTAGTTCTGCATGGTATTTCCAAGAATAAAAAAAGCTAGAAAATGTAACATAAAGCAGTAAAATGTAAAAACAAAATATAGGTCTATTCCGGCTTCCAATCGTCCTTTCGTGAACTTCTTTACAACAAATATGTGGCATACGCAGAGATAGGTTATCATAAAATGTACAGACTATAAACAAACAAAAAAATGATTTTTCGAAACATGTATCGAGAAATTATTGATGTGTAATAGGAATAGAGGAAAAACAAAATATTGTGATCTGCTGTACAGTCCTGCATCTTAACAAGAGGAAGCACAGTGGACCTATGTACATGCTTCCAAATTGTGAATTTGCTTATACTTAATAATGAGAGTCGATACATGACGATCATTTTTTTAACATCATCATCCTAATACCTCTGTCACACTGCCAGACCGAACCCAAACCGACCCATTCTTGGCTATTCCTGGTAATGTAATTGTTGGTTCGACCCGTTGTCGGTCCGGTTTCGGTCTTGTTGGTGTGAATGAGGTATAATTATCAGCTTTCAGAAACTGTATCCTTAAGATTTTTTTCATTTCCTGCTTTGATGGCTGTAACTTCATCCCAAATATACATTACAAGAGCCAGATGTAACATACGTGAATGCTATTATGGATAAACAAACAAATATTAAACAACTACGGCAAGAAATGCATATTTTCCTGACAATTCTTTTTTTGTTTAAACTTTCCCTCATGCTGCCAGCAGATTTACAGAAGTGTAGAAACCCGATGGAAAAAAAAAACACTTGACTTTGATAATTTATTTTATTTTAATGACTCTACAATCAATTTTCATAGAGCAAAGAAAATACAAAAATTGGTAGGAATTGAGCACCATAGATGCAGCAATAATTTATGATTATAAATCTTGTTAGAAAACAAATTGTATGAATAAGGGAAAATGCAGGGGGGAAAAATGCATGACAGATAAAGCGATTACCTTATTCAATGTGGGAGTATTTGGCACAACAAGGGTTACTGAGGAAATCATTCAAGCTATTTGAAAACTATGACTTTTCAGGATTTGTGCCAACAAAATTATTCTTTAATTAATATCTAGACAAAACAGCAGTTTTTAGCATCTCATGTAAAACAAAAAACAAAACTCTATAATGACCACAACGACATGCATTTGACAGTTACAGATTCTGCTTTTAAATCACTTTGCTAGTGATTCTGCCATAATTGATGAAAGGAAGAATTATCCAACATCAGATGTATAATATTGAATCTAAAAATGCAGTCAAGGCACTTTATGGATGTTAAGATTATCTAAAGACGATGAAGAGATAGAACGGAAGCGCAAGTTAAGCAGTGTTGAATGTAAAGAACCCATGCAGACAAACTGTAGAGGTTTTATTCCTTGTATTCAATGATAGATGGCGGTAACCTTGGTTACTGAAGATGTATGCTGGATGCAATTATTGTGAATATTTCAGAGAAATAAAGGAACAAGAAAATATTGGGATATTTAAGAAGTTCAGGGGAAATTTTGACTGTATTTTAAAAGAATTTTAAAAGAAAATTAGTCTGAGAGAAAATTTTGACTGTATTTCAAAAGAAAATTGGTCTGAGAGAGAGCAAGTAGAAACTGATGCACTTGAAATAATCTGTGCGCTTATTTTGAGAAAGTTTTATCACAAATTCTGATGGTATTACAGGAAAGTGTATGAGGTTAGAACAAATGTTTATTCTTTAACTTGAAAGGGTTTTGGCGTCTTCTGGTATAATGGTGGACATCACAAACATGAAAAAAGATGAGAAAGGTTTATATTTTCATACCGATAGATGTATATCCCATACAGAAACAGATAAGTGACTACTACATTTTGAACATCCGAGGTGCATTATGAATAGACTTCATGAAAAACTATTGCTAGAACTGCCATACAAAAGATACTCTGTAGTTTGTCTAACTACTGATGGCATTGGAAGTGATTTTTATCCTCTTCTTGTTGCAGACGTTGCGAATATCTCCTTCGAGTTGCACCCCTCTGGTTGTCAATAGGCCTGCCTTCATCTGCTTGAATTTGCCAAATAACCCCCATATTCAGACTCGGGATATTATCCCGAAGCTCAAAGTTGAAGCTTTACCAGACTGATACACTCATCACAAACTAGCTCGGACGGGCGCAAATAGCGGGATATTTTGGAAACAAGACCAAGATTTCTCTGGATATTTTCTTGACCAAATATCCCGCTAATTGCAACTGCGGGCTGATGAAAACAGAAATTAACTGGTTAGTTTGCAATCGGGATAGTTAAAATAGCGGGTTATTTGGCAAACCAGAGCTGATGAAAACAGGCCTACTGTATGTAAAATCAAAGATTCATATCTAGATCACCACAGGCAGGATACATGTTATACCACAAGTAGAATCTATTTTATTACACTGAGTTGCAGAAATTTGTGTAACTGTACCATAGTAAACGTAAGTAATCTAATACATTATCTGGCCTTTCATGTAAATTTACAGTAATAATACTAAATATAATAATATTGATCACAAAACACACAAAAAAGGTAAAAATGAAATCTTCTCGCTTGTGCTATTTGAAGAAAAGAAATCATACTGGTACATCATCTACATCATAAATATGAAATTCATATTGAATTTATACTGCTGTACTATATCTGTAAATAACTTTGCATAGACTTGAACAATGAGTTTGACTAATACATATCTACAATGTATTTGCAGTAACAAGATAGATACAAATATTCAATTTAAAGCATTAGCAAGAATACACTGATGGGTTTGGAAAAGGTTGAAACGGGAATGTACCTAATTCTATTTACAAAAAAAGGAATTTGAACAAGAGTAAAAAAGGGTAGGAATACAATTGTTAATACAAAAATTCATACTCATGTTCTGAATACATTTATTTACACGCGCATTAAAAAAGATTGGTATTTTTAATGATAAGTTTGACGTACATTCTCACAGAGCTTGATTTGATACAACATACGATTAACCTTCAGTATTGGCACTTAGCATGTACCTGATATTCACAACAGATTTCTTGGGGAAATTTAGGAACAGGGGAAGGGGGACAAGATATCCTCTCAAAGGCTTAGTAGGGGGGGGGGGGGTATGTTGACATATTAGTTATCGAATTGAAAGTTTTGCAAAAGTACATTGTAAATATTTTGAATCAGTATTGAAGTTTTTATAAAGGCATATTCTAATGTAACATCTTAAAAAGAAAAGTTAGAAGAATTTATCTTATAATGTAACCAAATATATTTCCCATTCTGAAATTCACTACTAATTTCCTATTGTGATCATATATCTGTTTATTAACTAATTTATTAATTAATTATTATTATTCCATTTCATTCAATTTTATTTTATTTGGTCTTATTTATCTATTTTCATTCATTCTCACAGTTTTTACATAATAAAGCTCCTGCAAACCTGTGTTAAGAAAGAAAAAGGGAACCATGGGGACCAACGGGTACCACTCACTCAGGCATTGTTCAATATATAGAGGGCGCAAGAAGCTACAAGTAGTGCAGTCCCGCTTTAATATTTCGATAGCACAATCCATGGAATGCAAAAATTTTGCTTTATGTTGTAGACATAATGATTGGGGATTGGGAAGCACATTTGTATTAAAAGAACGTAAAAGTGTTAATAGAACGTTACCCCAATACCAAGCGACAGGAAAATCGAACAGTATAGCAGGACTTTTTTCCCATGACCGCCACATACATGCTGCAACAAGTTCACAAGACGAGATATAGGAACCTGTTTTCCTGAAACACATTCTTATTTACAACGTAAAACTATATATCAGGAATGACAAATCAACTGATTGTCTTGACTCAAAAGCAAGATCTCATAGTCGATGGTAGTATGCAGATATACTGTCAATAAAAAATAGTACTTGGATAACAGTACTCCTCCAAGTCATTATCATTACAGTACTTTATATTTTATATTTTCCAAGCTGCAGGTACAACATATGGAGTACTGCGAAGAATATCTTTTCAACACTGAGATGTTTATGTTTAATATAGAAGCCTAATTGGCCCTATAGTTTCTACGTAAAAGTGTAGATCTCTACACTTTTTTGACCAATGTATTTTCACAATATGTAGTGAAACCAGCACTCTATAAATCAGAAGCTAAAATGCTGCTTAGTAGACTGATAAACAAGTTAATGTTTAAACCGGAATGTCCATATCATTCAAATCAAATTCACCAAGCAGATCATCTGATGCCCCCATAAAAATGATCTCCTTTGCCATAACACGCAACGTAGGCATTAATGGTTAATAATCTTCAAAGAAAACTGGAAGATGTAAAAAAGCTGGTACGCCGGCCTCTCTGGAAATTTAAGGCAATTTATTGATGGCAGTGAAACTGTTCACTCAAAGCAACATCACGCCGTGGCTGTGAAGCAATGGCTCTCTGTCAAGTTCAGGGTTCAGACACGAGCGGCGTCATCATAATCATTATACATCCGCCCTTCGCCCATGTCATTGGGTCGCTGCTGATTTCCTTTCCTTGGCCCGGCCGGAGCCCGCCTTGAATCGTACTGGTATTCATCCATGAGTTGGTCCGAAACCGACTTTGACCTCGGCGGCATGTCCTTGTACTCCAGGTAGTCGGAGGTGGAGTTGGCTCGCCTGGCACGATCCCCACCTGGCCCAGAGGAGGAGGGGTAAGACGTATGGTTGGGGACGGGGCCGTTGGGGTACGAGGTGCGCCTTGGAGCCTGCTGGTGCTCGCCCGTGTAGTTGTTGTGGCGGGAGTAGTTCTGCGTCCTTGCATAATCGTCCTCGGGTCGACTATTCTCAGACATGGAGTAGTAGTTTGGGTCCTTACCGCGAGGCCTCCTGCTCGGTCTATAACAAAATATAAATAAACATAATAAAGGGTGGCTTCATAGAGTTCTTAACATATCGTAGTGTGCCTGGAAAAAAAGTGTGAAAGGATACAATACAACAGATGTATATTTCAAGAGAAATGCAATCTACAGTTTTTGATTTTTACTACATCTTCACAACACACTTCAATCTGTATATTATCCATATTGTTAATCAATACTTAGTGAAAAATCATGTTTGCCCCTTCCTGGCAGGCACACAACGGAATGTCTTTATACCTGATCTTCATATTATCATTATTAACTGCTACCACGCTAAAGGTTCAGGAACAAGGATTGTTGAATACTGCACAAATAATTTGGCTGAAGAGAAAGCATGAGCATGAAAAGTGTAGGACCTATTTTTTTTTTTGACCAACATTTTATGATTTTAAACATAGATCTACAAGGTTTCTGCTGTTTTGAGGTGGTAGGGAGCCAATCATAGACCTTGGAATTAACAATAGTAAAAAATCATCTACTGGCTTTTATTACAATATTTGTTTTTTGACAATTAATTTTTTTCCATTACTCACTTGTCTAAACTACCATATCCATGTCGATCCTCTTGTGGGGCAGTACGATACCTATCTCGTTGATCAGGGTATTTATCATGACGTTCCTCACGCGGAGGCTGACGATCTCTCCTACTGTCCTCCTGCCTTCTACCACCATCTTGGTCATAATACCGATCATCCCTCCTAGCATCAAAGCGCTCATCTCGCTCTCCCTCTCTATCAGGATGCCTTTCATCCTTCCTTCCATCATACCGACTGTCTTTATAGCGGTCGTCTCGTCTCGCATCTTGGCGTTGCTCATCTCGTTTCGGATTCTTACGCTCCGTCGATCTATCGCTGCGAGATGCATACTCTGCTCGTCTTTCGTTTGGCCTCCTTTCCCTCTCCTTCTCATCGCCCTCCCGTTTCTCCTGCTTATCCAAATCAACGTTCTCCTTCCCTTGCGCTCTCGCATCAGCTCTGTTCTTTGCATTTTCAATGCGATCTGTGCGCTTCAGGCTCCTCCTTCGCTCCTGCTTCGGAGGTTCCGAGGATCGATTGTCCCGGTTTCTATCGTGGCGCCCGTCCCTTGGTTCCTGGGCACCGTGATCCTTCTTCCCATTGTACCTTACATATGGATTCTCTTCCACGTCTCTGTCATTCCTACGACTGTACCTATCGTCGTAGTTCCGCCCTTGGTCCTGACCGTTCCTCAGGGTGCGGGGATCCGCGTAAGGATCATCAGAGTATCTATTGTTCGATGTCCTATCATCACGTCTGTCCTTGGGTTCTGAATAGATATCGTCTCTTCGCTCTTTCCTCCTGTCTTCAGCTTCCTGAGGGAGCCGTTCGTACCTGTCTCGTTCTGGTACCCTGCTGTTCTGACGCTCTCTTTCTCGTTGCTCTGCCCTGGCGGCTTCTAACCTTGCTGTTTGACTCTGAAATACAGATACACAACAAACAAAGAAAGAGATGATTACACACAAAATAAAGGAAGAGATGATTATGCACAGAAACTGCAAATCTTGTGCTCATATCTCCAAAACTTTTTTGTTTCACCCAAGTTAAGAAAATAACAACAGATGAAAAATAAGTAGAGCACTAATAGCAAGACACGTGATGGTGTCCAGAAGAGGTGAGGACTCGACACACATTACTCTTTTTGTTTGTGTTGGGGGGGGGGGGCTAGATTTAAAGTACTAAAAGCTGTTCCTCTTCAAATTCTCTCTTATCTCCATTTGTTACTGATTTTTGTTACCCCAATATGAAATGACTTTTTCAGTCTGAGAATCACAAATGCATAAATAGATGACCACAAACAAATAGACAAATATGACTAAAATGACAATTGTGGTCTAGCAGATAAGTCGTCGGATTGTGGATCACAGGATCCGCGGTTCGAGTCCCGCCGCGGCACTAATGTCCTTTGGCAAGACATTGATCTACACTTGCCACTCTCCACCAAGGTGTTAAATGGGTACCGGTAGGAAAGAATTCCTTGAATGCTGTGAGCGCCGAAATCGGCAGCCTAGCAGAGCCGGGTATTATTGGAGCTCCTTGAGCATCTTGCATGGTGGATATGTGCCCTACATATCAATATCCGATATTATTATTATTATTATTATTATTTGTGAACATACCATCGTCTCTTGATGACTGTTGGGATCAACTCTTGTATAATCGTCCTCATCTTCCTCTCCGTCATCGATGTATTGACCCTGGTTATCAAGATGGCGTTGCTGGTATTGTTGTCTGAGTTGCATCATTTTCTCGGCCTTGCTCAGGGCTTCTTGGTTCTCTTCCTTGATCTTGGCTTCTCTCAGCTTCTGAATTTCCTCTTGGATTCTATTGAGATAATAATAATAATAATAATAATAATAATAATTGTGATTTAAATAGCACATAATAATCATCAAAGACAATCCTCTATGCGCTTTACATTATTACATTCATACAATTTACATTATCACAAATAAATTACATATTAGACCTATATTATTACATACAAATTATAGATAATTGCATTATTACATACAAATTAAATTACATCAAATGATATTCCACTACAACAAATAATAATTACTCTTGGAAATAGATAAGTTTTGACAGCAGTCTTAAACATTGCAAGTGACTTGATTTTTCTTATTTCTAAAGGTAGAGAATTCCAGAGTACAGGAGCGAAGACTGAAAAGGATAGGTGAAAAACAATTCATGTTTGGTTGAATTTATGACTTTTTGTGCAAATTAAAATGTTTACATTTCGGTGCAATGGAACATTTTTGTCATGTAGTCAAGTTTAATGAATAATTCTTTGTAAAGTGCCTGGTTACAAATTATTCCATTCATCTGTTACGACTAATTGTGTTTCCATAGTCAGAATGAGAATTGCATACATTAATTGTTGTTCAGATCGAATGAACATTATGACTCGTCCTAACTAGCAAAACATAATGTATGCAGTATGCTTCCGACTTTTTAAATGCAGTTATTCATAACAGTGCCATGTCGGGGATCGAACCACGACCTTTGAATTTTAAGTCATGTGCTTAAACCACTCAACTACGACACTCAATGCTACTTAATGTTCTTACTTTTCGTGTTCCTGTTTGGCCTGTTGTCTTGCTTTCCTCCTCTCCACCTCTTCCTGTTCAAGTCGCTCGGTCGCGGATATTTGACTCTTATTGCTGTCTTTGTCCTTTCCTTTCAGCGCATTCTCGGACCCAATGGATTTGCGGTTCTTCCCAAATCTATGCAACAAAGAGATACATGTATTGTTCAGGATGTTTGGACTTTTCTTCCTACATGTAACTTGCATATGACAGTATGAATGCACAAAATGAATCAAGAACTTGAAGTCAAAATTGAAATCATGACTAGAAAATCATAAGATGTTAAGTAGCTTTTTTCTATCTTTTTGTAACATTTAGGACAAATTCACTATGCATTTGGAAGGGTACTCGTCATAACAAATCTGTTACATAGTATACAAGTTGCCAATGAGGCTTGAGCAAGTAAGTTTAGAATTTAAGTCTCGCTTATTCACATTCAGAAAGGATACACAGCTTAAAACACAATTATCAACAATTGAATTTGATGAGTGATCAGAAAGATCTTGTATAGCACAGAAAACAATAATTTTTATGTGATTTTTAATACTGACCTAAAGAGTCCTTTGAATCCCGTACCAGAGCTCTTTGCTTTGCTCTTATCTTCTTTCTTATCTTTCTTCTTCTTCATACTCCCTGCAGACTGGATGCTACCGTCTCCTCCTCCACCTCCTCCACTGGACCTTGAGATGCCGTAGCCTCCATTCTCCTCAGCCTCCATCACTAAGGAAGATGAATTATTAAAGTTTGTGATCAATTTGGGTAAGGGATCCCAACCTCTTCTTTTTCTTCAAAAGTGATACCAGTAAAACGATAAATCATAATCATAATCATAGAATGTATCCTCCATTCTCGTCAGCCTCCATCACTAGGGAAGATGAATTATAACAGTTGGTAATCAATTTTGGTAAGGATCCCAACTCCTTTTTCTCAAAAGTGATACCAGTACAACTAATTGATAATAATTGATTTATTGGTAGATGTCTTCATGATTAAAGGATCTTTCTAATAGCTAAATGCAAAGCAAAACGCTTTAATATTTGATGGATGTAACATTCATCTGGCTCACATGCATACAAGGGAAAATTTCTCATTTATTCTTAGATGAGTATCAGATCACTGAATAATGAAGGGGCTTTAATTAACTTGTTATTTGCACACCCTATACACTGTACAGAGTTCAACACAAACATAAATGATTTTGTAATCTGAATATCTTATACAAAGTTCAACACAAATTGGTATGTTAGGGTCATAGAAAATATATTGTCCAAAAAAGAGCAGATATTTGAAATGTCTAATGGGAATTGGATGTATAGGAGTGTCTAATATGCTTTTCACACTGGTAAAACTTTGCTTAGCCCCGGGCAATAGGTGGGGCTAAAGGGTGGTCTTAGCCCAAACTATAGTCCTGGGCTAAGCTTAGCCCACTTTCTGTTCACACACCAACGTGGGCTAGACTCACTGAAAGTACAGGGTTAGTAGGCCCTGCAAAAGAGCAGTGCTAACATGAATTTTCTTATCCCGGGACTAAAACAGCGTGTGGGAAATGCAAAAAAAGTTAGCCCTGGGCTAAGGAAAGTATGGGGCTAACCTAAGTATGGGGCTAAGCAACACAAGTGTGAAAAGCATATACCGGTAAACGACCTAACCCGATGTCTTCTCCCTTTCCTCTCTTCATATCCTCCTCCTCACCTGTATACATTGGTGGCATATCTCCATTGGGTGATTGGTCACCGTAAGACCTGTCCACCGCTGCTCTGAAGCTGTCGTTACAGACGCGACCTCTCCTGACCTTCGCTCGGGGTCGACCAGGGAAGTCCTCCCTCTGTTGATGAACATTGGCAACTGCCACCTGAAGGCTCTCAAGTGAGCTAGACTTTTCCATACCCAAACCGGGCCCCATGGTTTTGGAAGAACCTGGTAATAAGAACAGAATAAAGGGTTTACAGTCATTGATATTAATTGAATGATCAATTCAATCTTGATACATTGTTTAGTTGACAGAATTATGCCAGTTGATCACTTTGTACTTGTAGATTTCATACAATTAACAACAACATTATTTACCCCCTAAATACCAAGTTTTGTAATTTGTTAAGTATATAATTGATTTGTTGCAATTTATGTTTCTCAAGAATGTGACATATAAAAGCATGAAAAACATAAAATTTACAAGGGGTATGAATAATTGAGGTGTTGACTGTAAATTAGAAGCTTGATTCATTGATTGACTGATTGATCACTTCACCGTGAAAGCAGGCTTAAGAACATAGATAAGGGAGAAGTATTTACTTGTTTGCTCACAACTTATTCATTTTTGCTACTTTATGTCATGAATCTTACATTCTCATCTTTTGTTCAATTAAATAAATAAAAGTAAAATGAATTGTGCCATAAAGTAAAAGAATACTTTAACACTACGAGTTGTAAACTCAGGAAACACAATTGCACATTACGATGTCAAATAGCACTCCTGGTTTTTAGTTACTCGACATGTACCTCTATTAATGGTTTAGAAAAATTAATACAGTAAGTGAGAATGAAATATGATGACATAACTGCTACCCATTACCATACCTGAGACAACACAAAAATCATTTATTGGGGAAGGTTATCATACAAATGATGTGCAATTTAAATCCAGTGCATATTGATACAAAAGCTATTAAAATAAAATGCAAGATTACTGTTGCACAACAGACCAGCAAAGACAGAGCCAAACATGAAAGATAATAAAATAATTTAAAGGAATATAATGTATTGCAGAAAAAATAAATTCATGTGCAAAGGTGAAAGAGTAAAATCACACCACACAGAAAGACACTAATACTGCGTAGACAGAGTTTGCTGATGTAGCGCAATAAATAAGAGAAGCTGAAAAAGAATATTGCAGAATATAAATTGAAAATACAAAACAAATAAAATATAATGCACACCACAATAACATGCAAATAGTTCCACAAGACACAAGCTTTTTTACAGCAGTATTTTACAGTACTCAAGGATTTCTATTCACAAGCATATCAAAGGATATTTTTGAAGAAAGATTAGCAGAATAGTTATAGCATTTGGTCATGAATAAGAGCTGGAAAGTGGCAATTTGAAAATAAGAAATTCTTCTTGACTTGGGCCTTGAATTATTGTATGAAAATTAATATAAAAAATGCAAGATGTTGGGAAATTTTAGTCAGAGATAACAATGATTGACAGTGACACGATGGCTCAGTGGTAGAGCGGTGGTTTCGTAAACGGGAGGTCCCGGGTTCAAAACCAAGTCAATGCGCTAGTGCCCTGTGATATACTCATTACCAAGTCCCTCAGAGATAAGAGTACCTAAAGCTGTCAGTCCCCTGGTTGCTTAATTATAAGCACACACATGCTTTCTTAGCAGTCAGGTAAAACAAACCATCAAACCAAACCAAACCAAACCATAATGACAGCATACTAGTCACAAGACCAGTATTGCGCCCCAACTGGTTGCTGATTTCATTTTTCTCTCAGTAGGAGGCTTCAAATCCCAATTTTGATATTAATTGTCATATAAATGACCTATGTTTCCAAAATAACTAATGCTATTTACGATTATACCAAAATGTTGCCATGGTCAGGTTGTAAGTTGAGTTATGGCCTCTACTAGACACTTTTTTCTTCCTCCTCCTAATTAAATGTTATTTATCTACAGGATAAATGTTTGACCAAAACGTGCTCTTTCAAACATTTTTTGTAATGGATATTTCATTTTGTCTGCAAACTTTCATGTACACATGATTACTAACAAAACATCACACAAGTTTCTATATACTTCAAACACAATCTTTCATATCGGCAGGTAAATCACTGTCAAGCCATTTCACTGCAAATATTTACCTATTAAAGAAAAAAAGAGTTAACACTACAATCCAACACTGACACACATCCAACACAATTAATTCCCAGAAAAGTCCCTTTCCACCAAAAACACAGAATGACTACAGAAATGAAAGATGAGAGGAAATAAAGTTATCTGATTAGTGCACTGCAAATTTTTTTTTTTATGCAAAAAGAAAATGATTTGAAGCATGGAAAACAAAGCAAAAAGAGTCCCTCCGGTTGGATTAGGTGTGTTTTCTTTTCAACACAGGAGGGCGCTACTTACTCTCTTCAACCCGGCTAGTGCTAGGTTTAGAGTCGAGGAGGGAATCCATCGAGCTCGATCGGAGCAGACTACTCGTACTGGCGGCGACATCTGTGTAAAGACGAGGGGTGTGGGGAGGGCATACTCAGTAAGTGTATTTTCCTACAAGTTTTCAGATTAATGAAATCCTAACTCACTACCCTGAAGTATATTGTATTGAATATTCACCTCATGAATTAGTGATTTATGGTTATTACAAGTAAGTATATATCTGATTTCCACTACCAAAATAATATCTTTATTTTGGTTTAAAATTACAATTCATGAATTTAAACAATTCAGAATTGAGAATTTCTAATAGCAGCAAAGTATCTGTATATCTATGAACCAAATATCTATGGGGGCATATGACATTTACAATAAATAAATAAATAAATAAATAAATAAACACAGCTAAATTTCTGTGTACACATACCATAGATTTTAATGTAGAAAGGACCCATTTACTATTTTTTTTATATATCAAATGATAAACAAGGGGGCTCACAGACAAAACATACATGTAAATGTATAGATACGGTAACTAAATATTCAAAATTACGATTGGCATATCAAAGGGAAAGATCACATTGGCTTCATCAACATGTACACTGATAGAGGAATGCTGAATATATAAACAAACATGGATAATGATGATGAATAACTCAAAAATAAGGTTTACAAGTACAGTTTAAATCTGATATCAAAGGTTTAAACAAAACACCATGCTAAAAGCTAAAAACATAAGAAGTTTTTCAACAAACAGTGTATATGCAATAAAAATAAGTGTGCAGCTTGCAAGTATTGTGTCGGGATAAAAACAGTATACATAAATATGCAAATCTTTAAACGTTAACACAACTCAAGAATTAAAATAGAAAGCTTTTGCATTTCACTCAACTGCAAAGCTTACAGCTATGATGAAGGGCAAACAATGAAATTCAAAACTTAATAAAAATCCATTTGTAATGCCAATAATTACTTTTAACACCCCAAAGTACAGCAATTGTAGCAAATTTGTACTACAAAAACATTTGAGCGACTATAATAAAAAAATAAAAAAAAAAAAAAAAAAAAAAAAAAAAAAAAAAAAAAAAAAAAATTCTTGCCATTTATACTCTTACTGTGTGCCAAGGGGTATTGCATGTTTGAAAGATTATACCAAAACCTGAACGATGTCCTCTTTTGTCTTACACCTGAACCTCTCAAACCATGACATCCAGGCGAAATATGTGGAATTTAGTACCCTTTTTGAGATAAAAGTGAGTTTTCTTTTCATGCTTCATGTTTCTGTTCTTTATTCATTTACTACAAATAATGCTTAAATGAGAAAAGATCCTAAACAAAATCTTCAATTTTCTCACAATTTTTTTTCTAGTAGCATATACATGTGTAATAATTATTAGTTATTTAAAAAGCTTGATTCATGCTCCAAACATTCATATATTTGATCCTCATATACATGTTTTTTAGTGGAGAAATGGTTGATTGAAATGATCTTGTCTGTTTGTCACATATATGTAACATTGGCACAGCAATAGTTAATAGCACCAGATAAACTTTTCCAGTTGCTGTGTGTTGACTCCAATAATATCTATTATGGTCTCACCTTTTTGTGCTGAGGTTATTTGTTTATTTGGTGCCTCGCCTTTTGTTTTCTTGTACCAAGCCATCTGAAAGGAATAAAATAATGAACAATCATTGTATTATGAGAGATGCTCTGTGGAGTAGTGAGAGAGAAAGGGAATGGAGAGGGGTATGGGAGGGAGAGGAGGAGGGAGGGAGAGGAGGAGGGAAAGAGAGAGGAGGGCGAGAGGCTAGTACAAGAGAGAGAGGTGGAGAGATGCTGGTATGAGAGGGAGGGAAAGAGAGAGGTGGGTATGAGAGAGAGGGATAGAGAGGCAGGTAAGATACAGAGGGGGAGAGGAGAACAGAGGAGGGCACGCCAGCAAGTCTGGAGTACAGAGTTGTATGGTATTTAAAAAATCAGTGTGTAGCGCTTGCTTTGACAGTGAGTGATTACACATTGCCTTCGTTTGACTTTTGCGATGAGAATTTAGTGCTTTTTCTTTGAAACTGTTCTGGGAATTTGATCAACCTTCAAAACCGACTAATACATAGGACCAACACAGGTAAGTCCATGGAGAAAATGTTTGACTTTTTATTATCATCGACTTAATAGATTATTTGACAAATGGGACATGATTTGTGCCAGGTTGACTGTACATTTAGATTATTTACCTGTTTAGCATCCAGTGAGCCCCCTTGACGCCTCTCTGAAAAGCTGGCCCTGGCATAGTTGTCTCGAGCAAAATTGTCAGGATCTGGTAATGGACTCAGCTCCCTGTAGTGATAAAGAGAGAGCAGAGCGTTACAGATTTTCTTTGATACGACTATGATTTCAAAACTGTGGGGTTGATTTAGAAACTTTCAGGTCACATCTATATTAACTCTTACAAAGAAAGATATGCATGCAAATCCATCTACATAGAAAAGAACACCTTTTTATTCCCTTTGAGCTAGTCTTAAGCTCTGGTTTGGGAATCGTATTTTGAGAGAAATAGCTATGATTTATTCTGGATTGTTTATCCTGCAGTAGATTGGTTGTTTGAACCACTCAAATAGAAACAAACGCACACAAAATTTACTGGGCATCATCTTCGATAAAAACCACTACTCCACTTTGCACATAGTGAACTGTGTTAAGCATGGTGTCGGGCCTACTTACCTGGATTTCCTTATCTTTCTATGCTCATTACTCAGCCACTATACATTTTCTATGAAAATTGTTCGGCACATGTCATTTATTTGTAATCTTGAATGTTCAGCGTAAGTTTCGTTGGATTCTGTGATAATTCATTTTCTATATTAACCATACATGTAACTCAAGTTTATTCTTTAAACAAAGTATATCATCGAAACAGATAAGAAAGGTACTTGTACATGACGAAAACTTGCCCAATAACAATAAATAATAAATTCTCTTGTTTCTAGTGAGTGGTCTTTCAACATAGGTTTCTATGTATTTACCTCAACCAACCAACCAACCAACTTGAACAATGCTCTAAAGGTACACACTTGAGAAATACAGAATTTTCATCCAAAGCAAGAAGTACAGTCAAAACTGTCTGTAGCGACCACCCAAGGGAAACACAAAAAGTGAAGACATGTTTGTTTAGTACATGTTTCAATGAGAATCCATTTTCAAGGGAAACCAAAAATGTGGTCTTTGTAGACAGGTGGTAATTAAAGCAGGTTTGACTGCAATTTGAACTTACCCATCTTTAGCACCGTTCTCCCAGTCCAGGAGCCATTGAGGGGGTGAGGGCGCCCTAGCGGAAGGTGAGCTGTGGATGGACAGGTGCATAGGTGGTGGGCTAGCATCAGCCTGCATCGCTGTCTCCCCTGAACCTGATGACGGAAGCGTCTGTCCACTCGAAGACTTCCTTGCCCCTCTACTGTAGATAGGCTCTCCATCGCTGCCGGGATAGGTGACCTTAGCCCCCTGGTGCCTCGGTGACGTGGCATGATGCGGTTCCACCGACGCCTGCACTACGATCTCGTTTCCACGATGCATGCCACCACCGTTCATGGTCCGGGAGCTGAGGACTCCGTCCGAGAGGCTGTTAGGCATCCCAAAGTTGCCGTCCTTTTGAGGGAGCGGAGACAGGAGACCGCTGTCTACGTTGCGATCCGTCGCGGGACTCGTAGCACCCTTGTTGAGGTTGTTGGTGTGGAAGGTGGGTTCCTGCTGGTCGAGTCGCCGGGCGATCACCAGTGAGATGGTGGAGCGGGGGGACTTCTCGTGAGACATTGCCAGGCGAAGCGTCTCCATGGCTTCGCTGTTAGACATGTTGGCCAGGGAGGTATCGTTGATGCACAGAAGCTGGTCGTTTGGGCGTAGACGACAATCCTACAAGCAAACAACTACATGTTTAATATCAAAAACATCTTAACACTGCCAATGCACATGCATGAAATCACTTAACTTCATGAAATAGAACTATCTTTTATATTGTCTTACACAGGAAACGTTGGCAGCAAAAAAGCACTGTAGTTGACATGACAATTATCTTGAAAACAGAAGTGTATTAGAAAAATATCAAACAATCTCCACAAGTAATGTATTTTCCTTGAGTTTCATACATCTATTATTTTGACATATGAATGTACATGTATAAGCTCCTATATGCAAAAATGTTATTTGACAAAGGAATGACATAATTCATACAGATGTTGATGAATCTCAATTTTATTCATCTCCAATGTCTTCAATTCAATTCAATTCAAGTTTTATGAAGAAAGCAAAACTTGATTGACAAAACATACAAGGATGTTTCTGTTCTATGCTCTACCAAAACACATCAGTATTTCCACAACCTGCCTAGTCTGTTTTGAAAAGTTAGGAATGAAAATTACAGAACGGAGAGAAAACCTGACTACTCGAAAGTTGAGAGTACCTTAGACGCTGCTCCGCCATGGATAACAGACTTGATGAAGATTCCTAGATCCTTACTGCTATGATCCTCTGTAGCTCCACTGGTCTTGCCCTTGACGCTGACCCCTAACCCCGCTGACCCTGTGTCATTCAGGGGGATGTCAAAGGTCATCACTGCCCTGTTCTGGGGAGAGGTGACCGGGTCTTCCACAGGAGCAGCATCCTCAGGCTGCTTAAAGATCGAATCAGGGATAGATTTATATTCAAGATTCAAGATTATTTTATTGGTCCATGCATGCAAACATTACTAGAAATTTTGCTTCCAACATACGAACGATAGGAAATACAATACAAAATTCAACAATAGAAAACGATGTACACATACATGTATATGGATAATTATTTACAATGTGAATGTGCCCCTCAATTTTATTCAAAGACATCCCCCCCCCCCCACCCACACATTGCCATTTTAGGCTACCATTTTAACTTCAATAATTTGATTGATTCCGATTTCAATTTTGGTGTAAATATTTCAGATTCAGATGTACGGAGTGATGTCTACTGTATTGTCTACAATTACCATGTCTCATAATATTTCCTGTCAGCCACCATCACCATCATCATCATCATCATTACCATGACCATCATCATCATCGTCACCATCACCATCATCATCATCATTACCATGACCATCATCATCATCGTCACCATCATCATCATCATTACCATGACCATCATCATCATCGTCACCGTCGTCATCAGAATCATAATCATCAGAATCACAACCATAATCCTCCTCCACTTTCCCATTACTATGATTATTATAATTATGTCTCAGAGGCATAAAAATAGAAGAAAAATTGTTTTAAGCACGTTCACACTTTTATATTTTTACTTAGCATACTTTTGGGCTTCCACTTCTTCATACCCATGTTAACTTCTCAACATTCTGAGTTATCGGTAACTGAAAATGCTTGCCCTTGCTGTACCCAAAGGGATATACTGACCAGTTGTCTTGGGACCATCTTGACTGGTGAGTCCTGTCTGGACACTACGAGGTTGACCACACCTCCTAGCTTCACACTACGCAGGATGGATACAGCTTCACTCTGGCTCTTACCAGTCATCTCGATACCATTCACCTGGAAACAGATATTGAAAATAACAGAAATGAATAAATTAACTTATTCTTAAAGAGTTACTGAAGAAGTCTCTAAATCACAACGGATGCATGATCTTATCACAACATATTGCTTCTAATTGTCATTTTGAATGTAATCTGAACAAAGAGAATTGAATTTTCAGAATTTGACTTTTCAGTTTCTAGTTTCAAGAATGTATTCTTGCTCAGAACTTTCTACAGTATGCGGTCAGCCGGTCGCAATGGCAAAACTTAAAGGGATCAAATCTTTCATAGTTCAGTTGGGAATATCTAGAAGTTTCCTAGTAGGTTATCAGAAGATTTGCAATCACACTCGACAACACTATAAACAAACTTGTAGATTCGACCTTCCTTCTACTTTCATGCTAGTGTAACCTTACCTAATAGAATGGTCAAGTGTGTGATGTCATCAAATAACTATTTTTAGAGTTTCCAAATTTGAACTTCATTTTCCAAAAGAGCATTAAAAAATAATGTCCAAATGTCGAGAACCAATTTAATATATGTTAGTTATTGGTTGAGATATGACCATTGAATAAATAGAGTTCAATAGAAAATCACTGTTATTTTGCTCTGGTTCATAACAGTGATTTCTGAAAATTAAGTTCAAATTGAGAAATTCTAAAAATAGACTTTTATGATGTCACAACTTCGTACTCTATATGAAAAGACAAACAAATGTATCTTTCTAGTACCTCCATCACCCTGTCTCCTGGTTTGAGCCTGCCATCACATATAGCAGCTCCTTTAGGCAGGATGTTCTTGATGAAGATGGGGTTCTTTCCACCAGTGGGGTTGTCCCGAGATGTCACACTGAAGCCTAACCCTTGAGGACCTAGCGAAACAAAGATCGTAGTAAAAGGGAATCAACAACACAGCACACATAAATACAAGTCTGTGAACTTAAAGAACTTCATCCTGCCTCTTGTGGCAAACTTTTGTATCATTTTTTGTTTGTTTCAGGAGTATACAGACAGCATAGTTTAGCTAAAAGGCTGGTTGCTTAATACTAACAAGCATTTATCCTTTCTTAATAGCAGTCAGGTGAAATACCCACCACTAACATGGTAACAAAGGATAAAGGAGAAAAGATACTGTGTATCACAAAGGAAGAGGAAATGGGGGGAAAATGGGAACTACACAAAAAAAAATTAAAGGCCTATTCAAACAGGCTATTGTGAAACTAGAAACATTAAAGAATTTAGTGACTCTGACATCTACTACTGCATGTACTTTTTAGTAATATTGTGTTTCGTTTTGTATAATCCCAGCAAAAAAAATATCATGTGAATTCTGTTACCTTTCATGAGTTGAATATATAGTTTGCGACCAATTCTCCTGGTGCTCATGGGTGCTATAAGCTTGGCGTTGGGGCTCTTAGGGTCTGTAGGGGACGAGAGTGCCGTGGTAGGAGATCGCACTGGGATGACTGGAGGGACTTTCCCGTCTGGGGACTTTGGTGGAATGGTGATGTGAAGATGGCCGTTCTCTCTCGGTGTTGTGCCGCCGACGGCTGCCTCAGAGCTGAAGAAGGTATCTCGTTGTAAGGTCAGCTTGACAGTGGGGTTGCGCATCGCATCTCGCAGCATCTCTTGTGCTCTGTATAGAGTTGGACAATAATGAATTCCAATATGATGCCTATTGATATCATCGGTCACAGCAATGTGAAAGATTCTCAAATATGAAATATGAAACAAGTGTTAACACGTATCACTGCTGCTTTTGAATAACCTCAGGGTTACTTGTCAAAATAATTTTCATTTAGCAAGATATCTTGGAATTGTCATTGGTTAATAAATGACACCCCTTGGCCTTTTCCAAATTGTCTCAAATCGACTTAGCTCATTCTGAGAAGGTATAGTATTTGATTAAAGAGGAAGTCCACCCAAATACTAAGTTGCTTTTAATAGAAGCAGAACAATGAGAGGAACGGGTCAATGAAACCTTGAGCGTGAAGTTCCGAGAACGGATACAAAATAAGAAAGTTATGAAATTTTGAAGGTGCGTTCAATCACACACATATTGGCAACTCTGTGACGTATCTTGCGAGGTCCCCTCCAAATTGCCCTTAAGAAAAAATTTCGATTAAATTGGAGAGGAGCTCACAAGATACATCCCAGTTTTTTGTTGCAAATTTGGGTTTCACTGATGACAACTTTAAAAATCATAACTTTCCTACTTTTTATCGGATATTGCTCCAGCTTTCACTAATTTAATTCTCTAATTTTTTTGCTTTAATTAAAACCAACTTAATATCATGGTAGACTTCCCCATTAAGACTAAGATTAGGATAAATAAATTTGTACTCACCGATTGAAAGAGTGCAGTGATATATCACTGCCATTGATCTGTACAATGTAATCACCAGGCCTGAGACGACCATCACGGGCAGCCCTACCACCAGCCTCAATGCTGTGTACCACTATACCAAACGCACTGGGGAGGAGAAAAGAAAACAGAGAAATAAAAAGAAATATGAGACAAAATGCCAAGATAATTATATATTGAGAGAGGTGCAGAAAAATATGGTGATTGAATAAAGTGATATACTGTATCACTGCCACTTATCTATACAATGTAGTCACCTGGGGCCAGTTTCACGAAACCGTCATAAGTCTAAGTTCATGGACATCCCAGCAAAGTGTGTTAGATCTATGACACACGTTTCAATGGGATGCCTAAGGAGTTAGACTTATGACCATTTCGAGGAACTACCCCAGGGTTTTTTAATACCAAACTGACTGTATGGAGAAAATTAGTCCTTTCCTGTTGGTAGAGAGTTTAATGATTAATTCAATGGCTGCCATGATGTGGGCTGTGCCACTTGGAGGTTGTTTGAGTTAGAGATATGAGTACTTCTGGCAGATGAAATATTTATTAAAATCAATGATATGTGAGGCTTATTGCAACAAGAGGGCTTCTAGTATACAATATTATTGATATTCATTATTGAAGCGTTTTCAAATCTTGCTAAAACATATTTACAAGTATGTTTAATTATTTGAGACAAATAACGTTCATGTTTGCTAATAGTGGTAGTAAATTTCTCTCTGTATCTATTATTTAAAATGCCTTCAAAATGTTTTGAGATAGGGTGATAACACTCTTTCCATGGATGCAAGAACTATTAATATTATGAATACCTTCCACCTTCTTGCTCTATCTTACTGATGATATGAACACCTCCCAATAAGTACAATACTGTCTGTCTCTGCCTCTGTTTACCAACTGAACCCATCACAGAGCTTACCCACATTCTCACTACATTAATATCATAATTACCATCATACTTTGTCTCGAGTAT
Organism: Strongylocentrotus purpuratus; assembly: GCF_000002235.5. NCBI lineage: Eukaryota > Metazoa > Echinodermata > Echinoidea > Camarodonta > Strongylocentrotidae > Strongylocentrotus > Strongylocentrotus purpuratus. The sequence continues at coordinate 16,080,467 of NW_022145604.1, forward strand.
TATCATTATTACCTTCGATCTTCTTGCTCTATCTTACTGATGATATGAACACTTAGAGGCGTCCCATCATTTGTAAGTACAATACTGTCTGTCTCTGCCTCTGTTCACCAACTAGGCCCATTACAGAGCTTACCTCCATTCTCACTACATTAATATCATAATTACCATCATACTGTGTCTTGAGTATTATCAATATTACCTTCCATCTTCTTGCCCTATCTTACTGATGATATGAACACTTAGAGGCGTCCCATCATTTGTAAGTACAATATTGTCTGCCTCTGCCTCTGTTCACCAACTAGGCCCATTACAGAGCTTACCCACATTCTCACTATATTAAAGGTAAAGACCAGTTATGGTCATGTGATTGCATTGTGAAAGAAACGTTGTGGAATCGATCAGAAAAGGTTGATCATCTAGCATCTAGCATCTGCAAGGTTCTGGAATCATCAAAATGATAAGAAATTTGGCCCATTCTTCGTAAAGTTACAAGCACTATACACAGAAAGATGTATATGGGACTACCCTATATCTCTCACAGACCATGAGAGAAACAAATTTACCAAATATATGAATTAGTTGGCGGTTTCCCGGCAATTTTTTTATCATCATGTATTAGTCAAAACATATTCTTTCACGTGATTGGTAATGAGAGCTTCCATTTCATTTTTTGAAATTGGGGCGTTTCCAATACTGGTCTTTACCTTTAATATTATGAATACCTTCCACCTTCTTGCTCTATCTTACTGATGATATGAACACCTCTCAATGAGTACAATACTGTCTGTCACTGCCTCTGTTTACCAACTGAACCCATTACAGAGCTTACCCCCATTCTCACTATATTAATATCATAATTACCATCATACTTTTCGTTAGTATTATCATTATTACCTTCCACCTTCTTGCTCTATCTTACTGATGATGTGAACACTTAGAGGCGTCCCATCATTTGTAAGTACAATACTGTCTGCCTCTGCCTCTGTTTACCAACTGGGCCCATCACAGAGCTTCCCCACATTCTCACTATATTAATATCATAATTACCATCATACTTTGTCTTGAGTATTATCAGTATTACCTTCCATCTTCTTGCTCTATCTTGCTGATGATATGAACACCCAGTGGTGTCCCATCATTCGTAAGTACAATACTGTCAGTCTCTGCATCTTGGTCGCCTTCTATCATAACATCGGGACCTCTCTCAGAACCTCCCTGCAAAATTAAACATGACAATCGTTAAAGGGCCACCCTTGTAATAACTAGTGGTATGGAAGCAGAAAATTAAGAGAAATGGAGTAACAAAAGTTTGAAATAAATCAGGCCAATGATGGGGGAATTGTGAATGTTTGAAATGTGAGATCACTAAATCCATGTGAATCTCAAATTGGCAATTTGGTCAGTGGATTGTGACGCAGTCATGGGACAACTCTCCTGTCGAGTACAAAAATAAATTTCTATTATTCTTGTTAGTGCCTTCTGGATAGCATATTATTGTAGGTCCTCTAAAAAGAAAAGACCCACATGAATCTTGCGTTTTGAAGTAAAAAAAAAGGTTTTAATCATTTTGTGTGTACAAACATACTGTAAGGGAAAGTAGTCTGGCACTTCTCACAATGACATTACATATTCAGACAAAGTGCCATACGTAGAGTGATTAAAACTTGCAAAAATTCACAACTTTCTTATATTTGGGCCAGTTTCATTCAAACTTTCCACAGTCAGCTTCTTTGATTTTTCTGCTTTAATTTTTTAATAATAGAGAAGTTTGCCACCAAGATAGGATTTCCCTTTTAAAGCCCCACTGCACTACTTATAGCTACTTGCGCCCTCTATAAAGCAAGCAATGCCAAATCGGTGACCATTGGTCCCCATGATCCTCTTTTTCTTATGTTAATTGAGAGCTGATTTGATGAGATAACCACCTGTCAGTGACCATGGAGGGAGGTCTAATCCCTCCTGGCCAAACTAGTGCGATGGGGCTTTAAGACTACTCACTTGACTCTCCGCCTTCTGCTGTGCATCGGTCCACTTGTTCATGCTTGGATGAGCGCTGGAGAGCGACTGACGGGCAGATCCAGCGGAGTCACGACCAAAACGTGAGAAGGCACTATTGAGCAGCTCATCGCGACTTCCCCGACGAGACCGTGGCTTGTCGCTAGAAGACGTCTGTAAAAAAAGAATCCAGAAAAATATATGAGAATAATTCATTGCTACTTTATACAGTATCGAGGCTTGTTCTCACTTGATGTACATTTCTAAAATTTAGCCCTTATAATATATTCAACTGCTCATTCTTAGCAGGTATAAACAAATCAGTAAAAAAATAGATGTGACAAATCGTTTCCGAGCCCACTTTTGGACAAGTAGACAACCCGATTAAAAAATCAAACTCCCGATGATAAAACATGGAGTTGGAAATTTATTTATTTATGGGGGGGGGGGTATAGATTTTTCAGTTGTAAAATGTATCCCATCAAGTATCCGGCTTCCTTTGTCATCCATACAAAAACAATCATACTCTCGGTATCACTTGCAATGACATGAGGGTATTTACCTAAAATGGAATATATTTAATTCCTTCCTTTTTTTTAAGGAGGATGTTAAGAGAAAAAATTCCTCTATAAGCACTTTGTAATATGATGTACCTGGTATGCGTTATACACAAGATTAAAGCGATTTCAATATTCATGTAGATACATGGTGTAGAGAAGGTTTGGGGATGTGCCATGAAAATAATTATCATAAATAATTTTATCTTTTTGATATCATGTTTGGTATACAAAATAAACCACTCACTATTCTAAATGGAACCCTCTTCTTGATACCTTTTCTTTTCTATATGAATTTGCCTACAATTTTTCTGTTGTTATTTTGAGAATTTTCTCACGATTCCAACGTCCTTCCCTTTCCCCTGCTCCAGCTACTTTAACACGATCGCATCTCCCTTTCCCCCCTCCCTCACGAACCAGCTAGCAAACAAACAATCAGCCAAAGTACATGCTCTAGCCTGGAGTTAGTTTAGAAATTAATATTTCAAGGCTTATCTCATCTCATTATCTCAATGGAAGACAGCTCTAATAGTCACAGAGCCAAGAGATGCAGGCGGCGGCTGGGCCCAGGCATTTTAAAGGGATGGTCACAGACCGCTGAACTGTGCATGCGACTCATCATGGTTGTCACAGCTTGATGTTAAAGATAAAGACCAGTTATGGTCATGCAATTGCATTGTGAAAGAAACGTCGTGGAATCGATCAGAAAAGGTTGATCATCTAGCATATAAGTATTGGTGTGTACTGCAATCATCAAAATGATAAGAAATTTGGCCCAGTCTTCGTTACAAGCACTGTACACAGAAAGATGTATATGGGACTACACACACATGCGCGACACATGCGTTTATCTCTCACACACCAATAGATAAACTAATTTACCAAATATATCAATTAGTAGGCGGTTTCCCGGCAAATTTTTCATCATCATGCATTAGTCAAAACATACTCTTTCACATGATTGGTAATAAGAGCTTCCATTTCATTTTTTGAAATTGGGGCGTTTCCAATACTGGTCTTTACCTTTAAAGGGGCAGTGACAGAGCTGCTTGTTTGCGCTGTGGCCGTGCCTGATGATAAGCACAGACGCAGAGCTGTGCACTGTGTCTGGGCCTTATGCTTTTAGACAGCAATGGTCATAGAGCTACAAGAAGTCCTGTGTTTTTAAAGGGAAAGTCACAGAGCTACGAGATTAAAGCCAGGTCAGATACTTGGAAAGGAAACTTTGCAGAGCTGTGCAGTGCTGGACTTGATGTTTTAAAGGGACAGTCACACTGTGACTCATAAGAATGATGAGATCTAGCATTTTAAAGCATTTCAAAGGGCTTTAATACTTTGAATCATCGGGCCATCGCATCTGGTCAAGTGGTCGCCTTACCAAATCTTTTGAGAAAACAAGCCCCTTCATTCACGAAACATCACAGATAATGTTTGTGAAATAAACACCTCTCATCTACAAATGGTCTGGTCCAATATACCTGACACTTCGTGAAAACACAACTTCAAATCTACGTCCTTAACATGCATCTTCATGTGATCTTCCGCTTTTGCTTCACGAAAGGTCATGTAACGTGGCCACCAGACCGGACAGGATGACCCGATGAGGATGGTCATCGATCACTGAACTGCGCATACATCGGCTCATCGTACCCTGACCGTCATGCAGCATCGAATGTCCAAGATGCAGCTGCATGTATGGCCAAGGATTTAATCAAACTGAGCTTTGCAATGTGGTGTTCAACAACAATCATCTAAAACATATTACTCAAGAATTTCTGCCCAATCTACCGACATATAAACATACTCTATATATGTTTAGGCTTGCTAATGTTATTAAGAAGATGCTACAGTCTGGCTTTCCCCATGTATTAGAAATTGGCTGTTCGTACCATATACATGTACATGTAGCTTCTAAATAAATATGTGCCGTTAAAGTCTTCACGTCATCAAAGAGAAAAACAGGTTGAGTCCTTGTTAAATAAAATGAAGTACTAATTGGTGAGCTTCCTCGCTCTTTTTTTAAATTCCTACATGGGAGAATATTTGAAGTACATGTAGCAATGACCAATGAAAATTACAAGGATTCTTTTGATAGATCTTGCAAACAATATGTTACATTTTGAGTTAAGGCAGGGACTTGAACCATGAACCATTTGTTCCACAGACCTGAAACTTCACCACTAGACCATGGCACCTCTGAGAGATGATACCTAAAAGGATTCTTCTGATAGATCTTGCACAACAAAAAAGATGTTACATTTGGAGCTATTGAGTCAGGGACTTGAACCGTGAACCATTTGATCCACAGCCCTGAGACGTCACCACTAGACCATGGGACCTCTGAGAAAAGAAACCTAAAAGGATTCTTCTGATAGATCTTGCAACAACAAAAAGATGTTACATTTGGAGCTAAGGCAGGGACTTGATCCATGAACCATTTGATCAACAGCCCAGAGACTATACCATCGCACCTCTGAGAAATGAAACCTGAAAGGATTCTACTGATAGATCTTGCAACAACAAAAAAGATGTTACATTTGAAGCTAAGGCAGGAACTTGATCCATGAACCATTTGATCCAAAGCCCAGAGACTATACCATCGCACCTCTGAGAAATGAAACCTGAAAGGATTCTTCTGATAGATCTCGCAACAACAAAAAAGATGTTACATTTGGAGCTAAGGCAGGGACTTGAACCGTGAACCAATTGATCCACAGCCTTCTCCACTAGACCATGAATTACTGGTGAGTGCAGCCAGTGTGATATGCCCCTTTAAAGCAATTTTCATCAATAAAAACACTGCCCATAACCACATAATTGAAGTCATCATCATATGAAGCTAGCTCTGCAAATTGCCCTTCTCGACTGCCGCTGGGGCGATTCGCACCCATCAACACGATCCGACCACTGCCGAATGTTGTCATACACTTCATGCACAAATTACCTACCACCAGGCACACAATATTGCCCCGTGATGATGAAGATTTCAATGTCTGCTCAGTCAGTATCTATATGCATTATGTGCATCTATGCATGCCAATATGATTCTGAATGATGTGCACCTTCAGATCGCACTTCAAGAATCGTCATAGTTATCTGGCAATCGTATTTACATGTAGGAACATATTGCTTACAGTATGTGTTGTTTTTCAAGATCTTATGCCTTCTTATATATTATTACTTATACCGCGCTTTTCCCATAAGGCCCAAAGCGCTTACAGTGAATGAAAATGAAAATAACATAAATACATGTAATAAGAAAAATAGTCTTACATCTACAAACTGCAAAAAAGATGTGTTTTAACGCCTTTCTGATGGTAATAACTGATGGAGACTGCCTAATTCTAAATGGTAGATCATGCAGGTTGTTTTCCATTGCAGCCTATAGTGTTCCAATATCTGTTGCCCGAATTCACAAAGCAAGGTTTGAGCTCAAACCTCCTTTTGTTTTGCCAAACCTCCTTTTGTTCTTTACAAACCAGGTTTGTAAAAAAACGCGTAAAACGCGTCATATGACGTACGAAAACCAAGGTTTGTCAACAAACCTCCTTTGTGAATTCGGGCCATTATGTCTAAGTTTGTGATATTTTATTTGTTAAAAAGCAAGTATATTGCTATATTCATTAAAATAGTCCCAGCATATGACTTCATTCCAGTTGAGTAATGTTGCACAACTACTGTATACTCTAATTTATTGTTGTCAAGCATATTTGGTTATTTACGCACCATTTTATCTGATTTGTAACTGAATTACATTAATGTTGAAATTCAGACAAAACAATAAATAAATCCCTAATACCAAATATACATACCAGTACATGTAGCATATTCCGGAACCTAATCTATCATATTTCACCCTACAAGTTTCTACCATATTCCTCTCAAATTTCCATCTACTTAATATTGATATCAAGCATATTTACGCACCATTGTATCTGATTTGTAACTAAAATACATCAATGTTGAAATTCAGACAAAACAATAAATAAATCCATAATTCCAGAACCTAATCTATCATGTTTCACCCTACATGTTTCAACCATATTCCTCTCAACTTTCCCAACATCCACCCCCCCCCTCCCATCTCACCCCACCCTCCCTTAATCCGTTTTTTTGCACTTGACCTCTTCCCCTGTCACCCTGACCTCTCACCCTCCTCCTCCTTTCACCTCAATGGTACAAACAATCAGCCCCTCCCCATAAAAACACAAATGTAATTCACATATATCATAATTTAATGTACACGTAACGTACATTGGATAACCTTTCCCTTCATTGCAGCTGGAAATCCTCCCCTTCACTGTCATGTTCAATTTTGAACACCACCTATCTCTGACGTAGTTTCCAAGCACAAACCCTTTTCAGCTATAAATATAGTGTGTCAATAAGCTATGTGTAGGCTTTAACGTTTGACTACAGCTATAGGAGCTCTGTACTGTGACCATTCATGTCAACATCAATAATATTAATGGGCTGGTTTACGCTTGGGTCAAGTAATTAAGGTATTTGTGTTTATGTCCCAATTAGCTGCACAGACTACAGTCCATGCAATGAATTTGTGTCTTGTCAAGCGTAGCATGGTTTGCCAGTGGACTGAGTGAGCTTGAGCTAGCTCTTCCCCATTTAAAGAGATAGTTCAGCTTCACCCACGCTATCAAAATTAATGAAATTAATAGACATAGGGTATCTGTGATGGTAAAAAATGAACTATTTTTTCTTTTTTATTTATGAAGTTGCTAATACATCAATCAAGACCATTTTATGTCCCTCAAAGTACTACCAGTAATCTGCGGGAAGGCAGACTAAAAAATAAATTAAAAGTAATTGAGAGAAGGGGCTGACAGCATTTCATAGTAATAGTTGATTCTGCATTGCCCACTTTTGACTTGAACTGCATGAAAGAAACATGATGTAGCACCTTCATTCTTGGATGCAGAAATACTACATCACATCATATTCATGCTGTAGGCCTACGCATTGGTTTCCATGGTTTGTGCACAAGGTCACAAATTCATACATGCCTCCTTTTCTAAATTTATGATACTGTGCGTACATGACAAACAGAGAGTTCTCAGTGAATACGTCACAATCCAGTGACCATTTGCGATTCTAATAAATTTAGTGATCTCATCTTTCAAACACTCATAATTTTCTTAATATTGGTCCGATTGATTACAAACTTTCAACATTCTATTCCTAAGTTTTCTGTTTCTCTTAGTTTTCGGCTATCAAACAAATTGAATAATTACAAGGGTTGTATTGCCCTTGAATGAGCCATTACGGTATGTGCTGATCACGGTCCTCCCACTTATATGTTTGTATTGAAGATTGCATAATTCTGTTTTTATCTTGACAAAGAAATAAATAAATGAAATGAAAATGAAATGAAATATGAAAGGGGTAGGAGATAGAATATTCTGCACTACAGTCTCACTCATCATCATGTTCAATATCAAGATACTCAATACGTAGATGTTTAATAGCAGAAGATAGAACTTGTCTGGAACGAAGGTTATCTTAAAATGCTCCGAGGGACCTTCGGAAGCTATCTCCTGAGAGCTTTAATTGGAAGCGATGACACTTCATTATACTATTATTAGCCACATGAAGACTAGTCAAAGAAGCGTAGATAGCTAGTCTCCCCCTCCTAGTCTTCCCATCCCAGTCTCTCATCATTAGGAGTCCATGATACTACAGTCAAACCTGCTTTAGTGACAACCTGTCTACAAAGACCACATTCTTTGTTTCCCTTGATAATGATTTCTCATTGAAACATGTACTTAAGGAACCTGTCTACAAAGACCACTTTTGGTGTTTCCCTTGGGCGGTCTCTATAGACACGTTTGACTGTACTTTCAATTTATAAGTTAAGGAGACTAGGAGAGTAGTGAACCTTTTCTCAAAGTGTTCAAAGGGCTCTCACTTACTTTTTTGTTTTATGTAGATGATTGCTTACCATTAGAATCACAAATTTCACTTTTCTTAGGTTTGCAAATTCAACTTTTTGTGGTCATTTACAATGAATTGCACACACAAAATGGTAATAGTACAGTAAAACTTGTATAAGTGGCCACCTCTTTATAGTGGCCATGCATTTTTTTTCCTTTGAGAGAGAAATGTGTGTTGTAGAACCTGTCTAGAAAGGCAACCTGTCTACAGTACCCATTTTTCTGTTTTGCTTGGGTGGCCCTTATAGACAGGTTTGACTGTATTATGGGCAACAAAGCTAAGACAGGATTTCAGACGGTCTGCAGCACCTGTGCAACAGCTACATCAGTACAGGTAATTTTGAGCTCCACCACATCACTTCCACTCTTCTTACCCTTCTTTAAAGACTAGCAAGTCACTTACTAATGACAATGACCTTCAGCTAAGCACATGCCTATCCACTTAAAAAATACTCACTTGCTGATTAATATTCTCATCAATAGCCGTTTAATCAGACATTAACATGGTCTTCAATTCATCTCCCCTACAGCTTCAGCCAATTTTAAGCTCAACACAAAGGCATTCAAGATATTGGTAAGGTTGATTTTTTAATAGAAAAAGTACACACGATTTGTGATTTAATGCCATAGAAACAGATTCTGAAGTTTTGGGGTTACTTTAGATTCAATTTGTCTGAGTTGGACCCTAATTTCAAGCATCCATCTAAGTTCCAATCTTATACTATCTATCTTATTAAAATAAACAATAGATCTCAACATTTCTTTTTTGAAACACATTCATATTCAAGGAAACAAGTAACTTCTTAGTTTTTAGAAGTGCCTTGATAAATGGTTGGATTGTCAACTTACTTTTGACAATGAAATTGTATCATTGTGCAAATTGCTTGAAGAGCTTTTCCTAGATTTGATTTACAAAAATAGGAATTTTGTAATTTTCTTGGGTCATGCAGGTGCTTGCGTAATTATCAATCAAAATGAAAACTTGTATCAGAAGTTCAGACTTCAGAATATCTTATTCGGCACGATATACAGTATACATATACAGTACATGTACATAGAGGTTTATTCATCATCTATAGAAATGAAAATTGTATCAGAAAATTTTCTTCTGCATGCGGTAGAGTGATTGATAGAAATACAAATCACATCAGAATATTTTATCACATGTACCGGTATTCATATGGAGAGGGTTCATAATATTATGAATTGATCACTTTAATGCGACAATTCATGAAAATGTAATCGTCTCTACCTTCTAGGTTTCCACAGCTCATTCACGCAACTACCAGTATGTGGTTCAATACATTCACATAAAAGTGCTCAACTTTTGATTCAACATTACCGCAAGGATGATCTGATTTAAATAAGCATTCATCGAAAACTCATTGTGGCATTTCTAACATTCTTCGCCTACATTACTGACAATAGTTGCCCAATGTCACTCGTTAGTGGTTTCACAGCCAATTGAGCATCAATAAGCGGCAGTGTAGATACAAAGAAAATAACGCTACTTTTGTTATTGAACGTTGATAAGTGGAGGTGTAGGTACAAAGAAAGTAACGCTATTTTTGGATCATTTCGCCCCCATTAAAATTGACCACACTCACATGTATACAAGTGTAAAGAGTTCTTCCTAGAAAAGCCTTGTTTGTGCAATCAATATGATTTTTATTTTTGAATAATCAAAATGAAATGAAAACCTACATGTAGCTCCTGCAATTAATGATTTTTAGGAAATATAAGAGAAATTTGTATCCAAAATTTCATTTTCATTTTTACGTGAATCATTCACATTTTGATGTGGTGATAACTGATTTGAAAAAATCATTTGCGACTCAGTAATGACTTTCATGTAATAGAAAAGTCCCTTCTTTTGTGTACATATGTACTTGGGCAGTTCTAAGATATTTTGGTACTAGTATTAGGAAATTAAGATCATTGGCATTAAAAGTACATGTACATGTATTATTATCCTAGATATTTTATCTGCTAATAGGCCAGTTTCGTAATGTATTCAGAGACCTTTAAATCGCATTACGTAATCGGAGGGTCGGACAAACAATGAACTCGCAGTGCGTAGCAGCCTACACTTTGTGTGCATACAATACATGACTGTTCGCTTGGTGTGATTGCATCGTTTGTTTTCGCTATTTTGAGAGAGAGAAAAGAAAAAGGAGGCAGATTCAAACTTGAATAATAAATAGCTTTGAGATGTGATTTTGTTCTTCATACATTTGATCTTTAAAATCGCTGAGTCTTAGGCAAGAATAATGGGAAAGCATTGCTGTTACAGAACTAGCGATTCACATCTTGCAGTCAAACCTGTTCGGCCAGGCAGCGCACGACACCCCCTCAAAAAGAAGAAAAACAAGGTCGATGATACATGCGACATTGGCTCGAAAGTGAGTAATGAAACAGAAAGAAAGGAACCAAAATATCAGTTAGCCGATATTGGCAATTCCCATTCAATGTTGCATTTACCTTAGCTTGAAACTGAGTACAAATTTGGACGTAGAAATGAAAGATAAGTGATGAACTATTTTCCACTCGTTCGCACACACAGTCACTTCTATGCTGGCGGAGGAACGTGCGTGCGCGCGTACCACGCGTTTGTGTTCGTGTAGGCGCGATTCACATTTTCATAATAAAAACAAATTTACGGATTAAAAAATGTTTGTGAAACGCCTCGATACGAACTATTTCAAGGCGGACGAGAAATGGCTAACGAGAAGCAAGCACAGTGACTACAGAATCAATAGTATTAACAAAAGTAACGAGAAATAATGATAATAAAGGTAATAATGATGGCACTATATAATTAATAAAATAATATTTATAAAATAATGTCGCCCCATGGCCATGACAGAGAGCTAGAATAAGAACGTTGAATATTGATAAACAAATAATTTTGAACAGAAAAAATGAAGAAAAACAATGAACAAGGAAGAAGAATGTGTGAAGCAAAGATTAATAAATAATGAGAGCAATAATGGAAAAAAGGAATAGATCCCTAAAAGTAATATAAAAAACACTTATGGTGGCAAGGAAGAAGAATCAGGATGATGAATAATTTTATTGTTTAAAATAAGATTAGGAATTAAGTTTGATTATCATAACAAAGTTAACAGTATTATAATTATGCCGGACCTTCGTTATTCAAGAAGCAATTATTATTATTTATAAAAAAACATTTTAAAAATAATTTGTTATTACATTTTCTATTACTTTTTGTTTATATTTTTTTCTTCTTTTTGTTGAAGTTGGTATGTTCTGTCTTTTTGCGTCGGTGTGGCCTGTTGTCTAGAACCACACGAGTCGCTATCATGAGCTGCTGAGAGCTAGCTGGAGGGGGGGGGGAGTGTACTCGAGCTTCAGCTCCACATGGCCATCGGAAAATATTAATCGAATGTCTTCAAAACTCGTAAAAGCCTTCAGTTTTCGACGATCATAAATGCATAGTCCGCCATATATTCTCTACTAGATAATTGAATACGTCATAGGTCCCAAAGTCAGGAATATCGTCAAACTTAAGGGAGGTATGTAACTAGTTCACTTAACGAAACTCCTGCCCGTTGTAATTCCCCCCACACAGTCACGTCTACCGAGTGACACGGGCCCCGTAGCCGTAGGTCAGGGGCTACGGGCAGGCTAGTCCGCTACTGCGGACGCTAATTTAACGAGTCTGTTCTCGGGTGTATACCGTGCTCGAAACTCCTCTTTTGCTAAGAAAATATTGCAGCTGCCTGAAACTCAGCTTGATGAATGTCAAGTTGGAAGACTTTTCTGGCCAAAACAGAAATTCATATATATACACGCAGTTTTGATAGAAAGATATGAATGAAATTTAACGGCAATAACCGACAGTCTAATACACAACGCACACATTCAAAATGGCGGTTTGACAAAGCTTGCCGGGCTTGGTTACAGTAACCGCGCGTTACGTAACCGCCGAAACTGGCCTATTGGGCAATAAACTTGTAGAATAATTTGTTCCTTTTTCTCCCATCCTCACGACTGAGGGTCGGGGGTCATGGATTCATACACAAATGCTTCCCCGTCTTTTAGAATGATTAACGTAAGTGTGCTAAAATATTAGATAAAACCAGGAAAGTATGGTAATGTATAACTTGGATTCGCTAAATGTATTTGTGTAAGTGTATAGCAGGCCTTAAATTTCAATATTTTTAGGGCAAGGCCACTTTTCTGTAGGGCACATTCCTATATTACAGCACAAATGGAAAGGGCACAAAAATCTCCAAGGCCAATGAGAGAGGCATTGAGGCCAATCAAAAAAGGGATCCACGTCCATGGCCTTGGTGGCCTTGGATTAATTTAAGCCCTGGTATAGGGCTGACACCTGTATAAGGATTACTGAATTGTCGAACCCTGATGGCAATCAGCTTGAGAAATAAATGTATGTGCCTTGAATGAAGACAAGCGAGATATCATCACACCCCTCATTCCCACCTGTCTATCTAAATTCCTGAGGGGCAAGGGAAGGAGTGAGGATAAACTGATGCACATGCTTCCATTGCACTAAACCTGCTAGGTCTCCAACACCTCTACAGTCTTTCAGCATGTCCATTCACATTGCCTGAAAAAAATGACTAGTTCAGGCTACAATGTAATTTGGATGTTTGGTAATGATGGAAAATACATTCTCACAGAATGGAAGAAAGCTTTACTCTAAATGTTCAAGACAACATATGATACATGACTACATGTACATGTACCTGTACGTGACAAATGAATAGGGAAAAATCTGGTTGAGTAGTAGGCAAATGAATAGAAAGCGAGCTCTTAAAGCAAGCTAGTACTATACTATTGTAGTCTAAACCCATTTGCCTGGGTCCATGCTCATCAAATTTTATTACAGCATGTACAGTACTAGAGGGTGAGTTTCCATGACAATAAAAAAGTACAGGTACACCTACACTAAAGCAAGGTACTGTTATCAAATGTTCATCACAGTTCCCATTTCAAATTCTCTCTCTCTCTCTCCCTCGATCTCGACCTGGGAAGCTCCTTAAAAATAAACGGCAACCTGTATTCTCGAATGAGTTACACTAAAGTTCCAATTACAATTTACAGCGATAGATACCTGTAGGCCACTACATTATAAAGACTCTTTGAGGAAGACCAAAAAGGCAGTCTTTATAGGGAAGTTAAAGTGGCAAGTTGTTTCTGTGAACGATTAGTTTCTAAGGATAGTATTATGTTATGTCAAACACTGATTATTGATCATTAGAGCTGCACTGTATGTATACTAAAATACAGAGATACAATCAAACTGAATTGGTAGTAGTCCCATTCATGTACATTTATATTCCAGAAAACTTACTTGTAGAAGTCAAAGAGTGGAAACCATTGTTTCTGAGGATTACCCACAAAAAATGGTAGAGAAAAGATATTCCATCAGCCTCCAGTTTAAAATGTGTGTACCCCATAATAACACAAGGTGATAACACTAGCATACATTACGGCACTCTGCCTTTTACAGTCAGGCAACGAGGTCACTTCCAGTTGTCTCACAGATTATTAAGAGATATTAAAATGTAATTTATCAATGCCTCAGGCCACAAGAGAATTCTTAAATCAACTGCTGTTGTTTGCTAGTTGTAATTTATAATATTAATTTCTCAAGTCCGAACCAAGCTACAAGAAAGCTGCCATGATGTACATGTATGCCAATGAAGCATATAAAATTGTGTACGGTTTCAAGTGCACCTTTACACCTTTATATTATTGGAGAATCATGTCTATTGAATTTCAATGAGAGGGTTCTACATTATTCAATAATATTCACCCCCTTACATCTCACACAACACACAATCATCCAAAACAGCCAAATATTAACGGAAAACGACCAAGTTTTACCCATTATTGTGGCGGTTTATTGGATCTCCCATTCACCAACTTAATGAATGCCCATGCAGATACATTTACATAATTATGTATATTACCAATAGTTTAAGATCCGGAACAATTGGTAGAAGTTATAAATGGGAAATTTTTAATCCTGAGAGATTTCTTTTAGATTAAAGCTGGGGAAGTGGAAACGCCAAATTTGGATCAACTGGAATGCATGCTTAATCTGTATAAAATAGTCTGTAGAGATGATTTTTGGCCCAAATTGCCTATTTGCTCATGCATAATCACGATATTTGCGCTAGAAGAACACCTGCAGCATCCTATAGACATGACTCAATTAAATGGAGATGTGAGTTGGTCTAGCGGTACATTTACTTGGTCAGCTCTCTGTCTTCACCTACAAACTGGCTACAATGGACCCCGGTTTGATACTGAGTAATTTTTTTGGATGGTGACGTTTAAGGTTGGTCCCCAGACATAAATGGTTATAAATGTCTGATTGATCCACGTCTGTAAAAACCCAATTACACAACTGCCTAAAAACAAATTCCCATAAACACATACAAAGAAAAAAACTTACAGATGTTTTTGCCAGTTGGGGTAAATGCACTTTTTTGTTCTGCATGTTGTTCTACTCGGGTACAGGTATGTACAACTTTAGCTTTATTATAATAAACAGAAATGCAAAGAGCTCCTTTTGCCAAGTTCGCTTTTATTTTGCTGCTTTGTTTATTTCTTTTTAGGCAGTTTAAACTGTCCCATGTTAAACAAGGGTTAAACAGGACTTACCTTTGCAGGCAAAGTATTGGCATTCTTGTCCATGACTGTGTTTTCACCGTTCACATCTGATTTAGTTAACATGCTAGTGATGACAGGGTCACTCCCTCTCCTCACTAACAACTTGGAATCTGCATTTCACGAAAAGAGAAAGAGAAAATGTTCCATAAAAGTGAATAATGCAATTGAATTAATTATACACCACTTTCATGAGGGCATGTATGCAAATCTAGGAAGAATTCATGTTTTGCCTAAAAATGTAAGATTTTATACCAACAACAACAAATTGAGAGTAACGTGCAAAAGAATACAAAAGAAAGAACAAAGAGTGTTTATTGTAGATCATCAAGTTAGAAACAGAAATCATAGGGAAAACTAGTTAACACCAATATACACAAGCATAATACCATTCAAATCAGTAACTACCATAAAAATGGTGATTATCAGATTTTACAGGGTGATCATCAGATCAAAAAGTGAGGGATTTTTCTGGGGAAATTCAAGATGAAAAAATGATGTCAGATGATAATTAGTTAATCACATATTCTGCCAAAATACCAAACAAACAAGCATATAAATACTCATATCCTGGTTTAGACTCCTGAATTATGTTTACATATCATTAGCTCAAAGTGGTTGGTTCAATTAATTCTTTTGGTAATATGAAACTAGTGACTCCCATTGCTTGTTCTACAACCAACGTGAACGCCCATATATACATTTGTAGGCCCTAAATGTACATGCATGTGTTTTGCAGGAGTACGACCATGAGCATAAAAAGGCAAGAGATACATGTACATGTATTTGTCTATTGAGGTATATCAACGAGCACATCCCCTCCTGATTATTTCTATTTTCAGGGGTGATAGTGAGCAGTAAAAAAAAAAAAAAAAAAAAAAAAAAAAAAAAAATTGGGGGGGGGGGGGGGGGACACAAAAATGGCATCTAACAACATTTTATGTAATTTCTAGCTGTTATAATTTTTTACTACCGTAAATCTCTGTGTATAAGGCGCACCCCTATTTACGGTAACTATTTTTTGGTAACTTTATACCTTTAATGCGATGCTATGTTTATAGGTTGGTTTGGATGTTCTCATTGTCATTTTAATTGAATTGTGGAAAGAATAACAAATTGAATTGAATTGAGTTACTTTGGGCCGGAAACATATGAAATGAAGAAGAATTTTAACTTTTAAGAACTGGACCCCATCTGGACCCCAATCGTAATACGATTGATCCAAATCAATCACAAGTCCTCCAATCAATCGCAAGTTTGCAGTGTACATAGTTGCGATTGATATCAACTCGTTGTAAGACGGAGCCCAGATCTGTTCTAGTACATGTAGCTGTATAGGGTTAGCCATTTGGTTCCCTTTAAAGACAATGGCTACCACATGAAAGATGGAAGAGATGAAGTTCGCAGGTTGCAAGCTTTACCTGGCTGAGCTGGCTCACTATACCCTGACCAACGTGGCTATAGTATTTCTTAAAGTACAGGATAGCTGCACGCTCCTCCATGAAAGGTAATGTAAGCCCTGGTAATGCTTGTCAAATCTACCTGGCTTTATTGCATCGTACTTGGACTCTATAATCAAGTCTGACGTGAGAAAACCTACAGGTACCGGTATGCATATCTTGATTGATCCACATACATGTAGTTCCACTATTAAACTGGTAGCTATAGAACTCCATCATTTATAATGGGCCCCAATATTTGGAACAGTATACCTATACGTACATGTATATCAAATCTAGTCACGTATTTTAATTAAAGAGAATTCCCTAATATACCTGACTTCTTCCCTCTTACCACCACACCCATCTTATTGTCAGGTATGAAATCTCTTTTTGATCCTTTGTCAGTCCACCTGTAATTATGTCACTCTCGTTGGAATGACCGCAGTGTAAAACCTATGGTGAATGTAGACCACTCACAATATTCCCCTAAAAGCTCATGTACTTGATAGTTTCTAGTTTGACATTGTATAATCTGTACAAAGCCAGAGCCACCTATACACAGAGTTTGGCCAACCCGGTTCGAGTTGGACACAATATGGCGACTACTGCTTTGTTGGGCAAGCATAAAACAAAAGAATATACGCCATGTAATGACCCAGTGAAACCAATTTGGCAAAACTCTGTAAATGGCTCTGTTCGGAGCCAGAAGGCCACTCCCTCTTTGTTCAAGTATTCAATGCTTTCTGTCTCCATAGAGACGACATGACAGCCTTGTAACTTACTTGACTCCTCCCCCGTTACCACGACATCCATCTCATTGTCCTCCTCCAATGTACCATTCATGTGAGGGCTGTGGTGGCTGTGGTGCATGTGGTGGGTCTTGTTGTTGCTGTTGTTGACGTGGTTCATATCCGAGAAGTTGATGGGGCTGGCGGTCCCTACAGAGCTGGCACAGGTACTGGTCCCATCGCCGAGTAGATGGTTGCTGACGACATGCGCTCTGTTAGGATCCTGCTCCTCAAAATGAGCTGTAAGCTGCAAAGAAAGAAAAAAAAATAGAACTTATATTATACAAAATGATTACGGTTGCACCATGTGAGAGAGGGATTGGGGAGGCCTGAAAAGGACTGTTGATAATCTCATCAACAAATTCAGGGTTAATATACATATAATAATTTGTTTAGTCTAGGGGAGGGGGGCCTGGTTAACGAAGGATCAGACAGTGACAGGTCTAATCTCCAAGAAAAACGTGACTCTAAATATTTCTTCAAAATACAGTCAATCCTGCTTTAGTGACCAACTGTCTACAAAGACCACATTTTTTTGTTTTCCTTGAAAATTGTTTCTCATTGAAACATGTACTATAGGCAACTGTACATAAAGACCACCTGCCTACATGTATAAAGACCACTTTTCTTGTCTCCCTTGGGTGGTCTTTATAGACAGGTGTCACTGTACTGTGCATGGACAGTTGAACTATTACTGCTTTATGCTCAATGTTTTGGAGTTAATGTTTTGGTGTAAATTTGCAAAGTGAACACTGACCATTAGTTTGTACCAAAAATATATATTTACTTACGAAAATATGGGGCATAGTGGCATAACCCTTATACAGCAATACAGAAGACACTCAAATGTCAAACTAATTACATGTACAAACATTGTTTGTAAACTATCTGCTATGCTCTAGGATATGTTGTCTCTCTGCTTTGTAATGAAAATGACCACAAAAAGACGAGTAAACATCATAAACCGACCAACAAAAGAAAACAAATTTGGACCGATCTATAGATGCAACAATAGCATCACTTACAGAAATATGTAAGCAAACAAACTGCCTTGAATAAAAATGAATACAAAAATACAAATCAAACAAGGAAAAAATACACAGGAGCTCGGGCCGAATTAGCCCCGAAATGTCAAAAAGAGCCCCCAAAAGTAACGAGGAAAAGAGCCCCCCAAAATTTGCATAGATTCCAATGCATAACAAATTAAAGAGTGTTATTTTAATGCAAGCAAGCTTGAAAAGTAGCCCCGAAATTTGTTAGATATTTTTCCCTGAAATCAAATTATCTTGAAATGTGTAAAGGTGGTGTACAAATAAGTCCTGAGAAGTGATATCTTAATCTATATCGAGGCCTGTGTGTAACCTCTACCTCCTATTTGCCAAAATAAATTGAAATAATGTCAACATGTTCCTATTTCTAGGCTAGCGGGCTGCAGGAGAATGACGCGATGACACAGTAAATTACTGCCGAGTTGAAAGACGCTCTGAGCTATTTCTGGCATCGCTTTCTATTCATTGCCTCTCCAAATAATAACCTTATCAAGTAGGTTGATCAGGGCTGTTCATACTTGCATACATCTACAATGCAGATAAAACTAACCTGTTCACACTTGCATACATGTACAATGCAGATAAAATGAACCTGTTCACACTTGCATACATGTACAATGCAGATAAAATGAACCTGTTCACACTTGCATACATGTACAATGCAGATAAAAATGAACCTGTCCACACTTGCATACATGTACAATGCAGATAAAAATGAACCTGTTCACATATGAAAAATTAGACAATATGCTTCTAACCATCCACAGTTCAAAACTAAATTGACTGTTTATCTAGGATGTACATTGTATCTACACAAGATGATAATTTGTTTCGTATCTCCATCCTTCTCATCTATTCTGTAGCCTTCTCATTGAGATTGTAGTTGAAGACAATACGTGCCTTGAGCACTTTTAGTGATACATGTAGATCTACGCAGCATATAAATGCTTTCATTATAATTTAGTAAACATTCTTCCTATAAGTGCTCACTAAATATTGCATACATTTGCAGCACACCACTTTGTATTTATTTCTATAAAACGAGCGTCATTTCGCACCTTGAAAACTACCAGTATTTGTTTTCTAATATCTAATCTCCTGATTTAGGTGAAAGAATAGTTGAAATGCCTAATCTTCTGTAAGATCATTTGCTTCTCATTTATAAAGTTGATAGGTGCATCTTTAACAAAAATCTCCTTAC
The DNA here is from genome assembly GCF_000002235.5 of Strongylocentrotus purpuratus. Classification (NCBI taxonomy): domain Eukaryota; kingdom Metazoa; phylum Echinodermata; class Echinoidea; order Camarodonta; family Strongylocentrotidae; genus Strongylocentrotus; species Strongylocentrotus purpuratus. Next base: position 16,100,113 of record NW_022145604.1, read on the forward strand.
GTGGAGCGTATCTTTAAAAAGAATCTCCTTACGTGGAGCAAATTATCAAAACAATGCCCTCACTCATCAAGCCTCTACGCTGGATGTCTTTAGGGAACTGGTATCAAATGGTATTAAGAATTCCAATGGAATTTTATTTGCAAACTTATCATAAAAAAAGGTTGTGATGATGGAAAGTTTGGCTGAGAATTTGTGCCAAACTGTGCAGGAGGTACAGGGGCTGGTGGTTGATTCTCAATTTTAAAGATCAGCTTCTTTCATAATAAATAATAACAATAGTGGGTTCTTGTATGGTGCTCATATCTGTCAGACTTGACACTCCTGGCGCTCCTGATTATTACCCTGGCTTTAGCTCTGCTGCCATTACGGTGCTCTAGCATTTCAAAGAATTAATTCCTGCCAAGTACCCATTAACAAAGGTAAAGGTAGATCAATGTCTTGCCAAACGACATTAGTGTCAGGTAAAAGAATAATGTTTAGATGATAATATTTCTAAAGAGTGATCTAAAGGAACATCTTTTTCTTATTCAAATAACAGTGTGATTCTAATATCAACCTCTACTTTGGAGTGCCAATCGGAGATGGATATTTATGAATATTGTATGCAAAAGCTTTCTTCTATGGTTGAAGTTTATTTGAGACAAAAACAATTTTCAAAATCATATACATCACGTTTCCCTGAACTCCGCAAACAGGTGATGTTATCAGCGATGTGGTGAGACCTGTCTCAAGTTTTTGATGTCTCAGTGTTGGTCTTGACCCCATGACCTCATGTTTAATCAACGTAATCAAAAGGGTTTGTTTGTTTTTTCCCCATTTTTGGTTGTGGGGAAAAACTTCTTCAAAATTCTCCAACATGGAAATAAAACTGTGTTAGCCTACAAGACCTCATCATTTTTAATCGATGTAATCAAAAGGGGTCCCCCCCCCCCCCCATTATTGGTTGTGGGGACAAACTTCTCTATGACAAGGAAAGAAAACGGTGTAGGCCTACAATCCCATATATTATTGAGTTTTAAAGGGCAGGGTTCATACTCTTTCTCATAAATTTAATTCCATGACTTTCCATGACTTTTCTAGCCAGAATTCCATGACCTTTCCATGACTTTTACACATTTTTTTTACACGGTAGACTGAAAATTTGATCTCAAATCAAAGCGAAGCAAAGTGCATGTTTCAAGTCTACTAATAGAAAGGCAGCTTTTGTTATCTAGTTATTTCATCTGTTACAATTACATGTTATTTTTTCATCATATTCGATATGCACTGCTATATAATATTCTTACAATTACACATACATGTATTCATATCAACAATTGTCCATTTTTTAATGGCAATTTTCACTTCTAAAGAATACAAATTGCCTGTTCCTGGTTTCATGGACCACCATGATTCCTTCAATAGCTCTCCTTTGCATGTACAAGGTAACTACCCCCCCCCCCCCCCAAAAAAAAAGAAAACAAAACAACACCAACACACAAACTCACACACATACCATCACCAATTTTGATTTCACCAACAAAACACAGTAGGCCTACTCACATCAGCTGATGAATTCTTGTTTCGCTAGCATTAAGCTGGTCAATAATTTCTGAATGAGTTTTTTCTTGAGACATCTTCATGTAGCTGTTTGAAAGAAATCCCTCTACACATTGCACCTGTCTGAATATTTGGTGGCATTGGTAACAAACTGTCCAAGTTCTTTAATAATTCTTAATGGCATTCAGCTGTTCATCAATCTGTTTCTGAATTACTTGTAACTGGGATGCCTTCTCCTTTGCTGTACGTCGGAGGCTGTTTGATTTGGAAATACAAGTCAATCTTCCTTGTGACTCTGCTTCCTCAGCATACTTGTCTGCTGAGGTGTGAAGACTTTTCACATCTGCTTGCAGTCTCATTTGTTTGGCCTTTAGTTCTTCCAAACCATCCATCAGTCCTTTTCTCTTTCCTTCTTTCTTTTCCTTTTCCTTTTTACGCCTCTGTTCATCGAGATAGATGTGGTATTTCTGCCTGCCTGCAGACGCAGCCAACATGATTGATTTGTCAATAGTCACATTCTTGATTCCTCCAACATACTTGATATGGTCATAAATGGCCCTCAATGATATCAGTGAGTGTCCCAGGAGATTGTCCTCTTCAACTTCGTTGTTGATTGAGAAACCTCTCTCAATGGAGGCTTGTCCATGGGACAAGACAAGCAACATGCGGACCAACTTTAAGAGGGTCGAATAGCGAGACTCGGACAGAAATTTGCACATTACAGAGTCCAATCTCTCTTTCTTTGGATCAAAGTCTCTCATCTCTGCACTTCTTGATGCCTCATCACATGCTTCTGAGTATTCTCTTAGGATATCGTCACATGAATCCTTAAGTCTGTGGGCATCACTAAGGGTGTTAAGCACCCTCTTCAGCTTTGCAGTGGAGTTTTCTTTGTCTTTTGCCATGTTCTTTGGACTCAAGCATCCTATATTTCTCACAAGTGCATACTTAAGCGGACATCGCTCAATGAGCTTCCGGGTCATTGCAGCAAGAAACTTCTTTGCTTGAGTGCGAAATTCCAGAACTTTCAGCTCACTGATGATATTTTTCGCCTTCAGATCTTTCAGCTTCTTCTCAGTGTAGAATCCAATGTCCAACTTGGCCAAGGGCAGCTGAATGGCCTCACTGCTAACATCTACCTGCATTATCTTGTAAGGAGAAGTAATGGTACTCCTGTCCAGCTTTAAAAATCGCTGCATAAGGGATGCAAGCATTCTAGTAAGGTCTTCAGCTAAAAAGGGCAGCATTGGTGCATCAGTCTGATAGTCTGTTAGGAAAGGATTGACCAGCTTTGCAACAGATATGAAGAAGTACAGTCTTGCTAAGAAATCAGTTATATGAGTACATTTTGAAACAGTTTCAAAGGACTTGTTCTTTGGGTGAGGGATTTTCTTCTCTTCTACTGCTTTAACATACGCACATACACTCTCCCAGATGCTGATTGCTCTCTCTGCAACAGGAAGGTTTTCCAGCCATCGGGTCTTGCAAAACTTAAGTGGCATGGTATGATCTCCAGTTATCTTCTGATAATCCTCTCTTCTGGCAGGGGAATCAGAAAACAGGTAATACAAGGATGATAGAAAGCTTTCCACCTCCCAGTCAGCAGCCTTGGCACCTGTCAGAAAAGCACCATTAACTATATGGAGCCCGCATGAGCCTATATTCAGTATGGATTTGGTCAGGTCAGCAGTGTACTCTCGCGTAAAGTCATCATACATCTTCCAATTAACGTTGGGACCATCCATTGATATTTGCAGTAATTTTTCCAAGCCAACTGTGTGCAGAACTTTATTCAGTTCTTCCTTGAGGTGAACAGCTGAACCATGTCCGATGAACACAGACGTCAAGTAGCGAGTGCAAACTTCATTGTGTTGCCATGTTCTTATGAGGAAGTCCATCTGCTTTTTCTGGAGCTTCTTGTTGAGGCTTTCATCAAACAGTATCACATAGTGGTTTGATTGTTTTATGTTGTCATAAAGGAGGTCTTGCACATATGGGCCCAAACCAAACACCGTCATATACCGACATTTTGTTTCTGACAACGTGAAACCCTTAGCAATAGCTGAGTCCGGAAACATTCTTTGAAAGAGCTCACTGTTGTGCTGGCAAGAATGAAATGATAAATGATCCTCCACCACTTTCAGACACCAGAGTATTTCAGCTTTTAAAGTTTCCTCTCTTGCAGCAACAGGAATGGGAGTTGTCACTTTAGAGGTTGATGGCGCACAAGTACTGGTTGTTGCATCTGTAGACGTGATAGATACTGATGAACTTTCTGCACCTTTTGCCTTGAAGAAGCTCTTGAGTGAGAGAGTAGAATCTAGGAGAAAAGAAAAAAATGTCTATTAAAATAAATAAAATATAAATATCATCATTTGGTAAGATTTAGGGCCGAGTCAAAACGTTTAACTGCCGTTCAAACGACCATTAAAAGCATAAACGTTTTCCTATTTTGACAACCGTTTGACAGTATGGGGAAGGAAAAAAAAAAAAAATTCACGGCAACTTTTGGCCAATTGATGTAAGTCACTAAGACAAGTGGACTAATTTTTGACTCATTCCTTAAAAACATATTTTAAAGAAATAGAAAGGAGGAAATACTTCTCAAGGCAAGCAAACTGTTGGACCCAATTGTAAGTACAAAATTTAGTTTTATGATTTTTGGGGTCAATTTTAAGGTAAATTATTATTATTTTTTTTTTCTGCAGTCCACATACAGTGCCCGGTACAACACTGGCGTGTGAGTGCGGAGCCCCCTGGGTTAGCGTTCGGGCTGTTGCATGCAGTAACCTAGCCGGCCCGGCCCGGGGCCGGGGACGCTCCCGAACGGGCTGGTCGCAGTAAGCAGTAACCAATGCCTGCGAGGTGACATCGCATCGCTAAATAATCTCAAATCTTTCATTTTTATATAATTATTATCAGTCATTATTTGGATTCATGCTCAATAAAGGATCGGTAAAATTCACATTAAAAATGCTCACTTACGACGTTGTTGCTGTTGGAGGTTTGCTGTGTGTTTTTCACTCTTCTTGTGGCTCTTGACGGCTGCTTCGCCCATATTACGGACACTGAATTTACACATACAAACAGCACATCTAGCAGTCCCCAGATCGGAACTTTCTTTCAAAATCCAGCCACGGTAATCCGGGTGTTCTAACCAAGCATCCTTAAAATGACAATTTCCAGGCATTTTGAATATCACTTCCACAAAATTTGTAATGGTGAAAATATCCACGTGACGAGTTCCAAGGTCTGTGAAAATAAACAACTCCGTTTCATGAAGAATCAACACATGCACAAAAGTTTCAAAACACATGCCGTCGCGTCGATATATACATCGTCAACGAGCTAGCGCTGCCAATTTGCCTTGTTGACACGTCAGTATTGTTCCTTTTTTATTTAAATAATGAAAATTAAAAAACAAATATTACTAATTTACTTTTTCCTCATTTATTGGAGAAGTGTAAAAATTGTAGTAGTCTAAGTGGTCGCAATTTAATGCAAAGCCAAAGTGCAATCGAGGCATTACATTCGTTCTTGGAGTGTCACATGTCGCGTTGGCACCATCATCATATGCACACACACACTGCACACGTACACGTGCGCTAGCTTGCTGAACTGAGCTAGCGCTAGCGAGCTCGCTCGCAAGCTAGCCATGTGCGCACGATGTGGACCGTACCGCCATACACTGACCATACACACGTAGTTCGTATCGTACACGTACACACCCACGTACACAGCGCTTATCCATCGATCATAGTGAACACATTCACAAGTACAATCAGTCGGTATGTTACGAATGAAAGAAAATACGAGAAGAAAATGGTTGAAATATCTCCATTTATTCACTTGTATAGTGAGAAAATACTATAGTTGTCCATAATTTTGATATTCCATGACTTTCCATGACTTTCCAATGGAAAAAATAATTTTCCATGACTTTCAAGGCCTTAAAAGCAATAAAGTAAAATTCCATGACTTTCCAGGTTTTCCATGACCCGTACGAACCCTGAAGGGGGTCATATATAAATTTAAAAAACAGCCTGTGCGCCCTTTTTAACTCAAATCTGGTATTGTAGGCCAATGCAGGCTGGTCTAGTGCCCTCACCCCTTCTTAAATCTGCAAGAGGTTATTATAACCATTTTTAAAGATAACATCATGTTTGCACTTTTTGGGTGTGTATATACTTTAGTAGGAACTAGGAAGATTGAAAGATAGCCTTATTCATTCAAATCTCAAGTATTTACCTAGGAGCATTATCTATATCTTAAATGATCCTCAGAGGGTCATGGTGGTATGCAGTGTACAGTTCTTCCACCAACTCTTCCAAAAACATTGGATGTGGCAGACTTTTTTTTTTAACAAGACATCTCAACCCAGGTGATGTAAATGGGTACCTGGCAGGAATTAATTCTATGAAATGCTAGAGCGCCACAATGGCAGCACAGCTAAAGCCAAGGTAATAATCTCCAAGTTTGGAAGCGCTAGTGATTGTAATCAGCGCTATGTAAAAAACTGAGTATTATTATTATCTTGCATGAAAATTTCTTTTCAAAAGAGAGATATTCTGAATTATTATTTGGTTCGTTGAACGATATTTAACGCAATGGTTACTGAATTCTGTTATTTTCATTGGTTTACTACAGGAACCCCCAGATTCCTGCAGCCAATAGGTTAAACCAGGGCTCTTCTTGAACTTATCAGTTAATTTATCCTTCACTCCTGTGAATTTTGTTTTTGATTAGAACTGGAATAGCAAGCAAGACAGGATGTTAACGCTATAGAGCGTAATCGGACTTCAATACCAGTATAGATTATAAGAAAGCCCTTTGGATAAGAAATTCATTAAATAATGCAAAATAGAGCTAATACCTCCTTCCGTAATACATTCTTAATATCCTTTTCCCTCTTCATACTCCAAATAACAATTCTTACATGGAAAGCACATAATAGGATCGAGATGAACTACAGTTACAAGTTGCATATTTATAAGCGTTTCCAAGCCTTCCCGACCCACATAGAGCACACTGCGGTAATTTGCTCTGTGGTCATTTGAATTATTCCAATTATTCAAGCACTAAGTCAATTGCCTTCCAGCGCAGGTGGATCGCCGCCGAGTTACCCTCCGGTATATCGGTAGGCCTGTTTTCATCAGCTCGAGATTGCCAAATATCCCACTATTTCAACTATTCCAATTGCAAATTATCCAGTTAATTTGCGTCTTCATCAGCCCGAAGTTGCAATTAACTGGATATTTGGTCGAGATAATCATCCCAACATATCTTGGTCTAGTTTGCAAAATATCCCGCTATTTCCTAAATAGCTGGATAGTTTGCGCCTGTATTCTACAGACCAAAGTACGGAGTCAAATATCCCGATCCCGTCATGCACACCGATTTCCGGTTTTCTATGTTTGTAAATAAACTACCTTGTAGCACGTGCTCTAACCTGCGCTGCATGCATATGCACAGACAGTACCGGTACTTGTTCATGTTTTACAGCGCAGGTAATATCTTAAATCCGCACGCTGGTCGTACAGTCGGTCTCTGAAGTGCGCATGCGTCAATCTCAAGATTATTTTTCGAGCTCGTTTGTGATGAGCGTATCGGTCTGGTGAAGACGTGATATCGAGCATCGGGATAATATCCGGACTCTGGAGTCTGAAAATAGTGGGATATTTGGCAATCTCGAGCTGATGAGGACAGGCCTTATGTGCGTGTGTCCTTTCAAGAGTGTTGGGTATGAAGGGATGACTTGCAGTATAGGAGGATGTAATATTCATAGCATTCATGCACGCTGCCTCTATATATATCTTCCCCCTTATATATCATGATTGATTCATAGGTTCAGCATTAATCTGCAACCTGTATCTAGCGTAAGCTTGTAAGTAATTCAACCAACTTTAACGCTTGAATGGAAGATCTACATGTACTTCCAAGATTTTCATAAAATATTTGTGTTATCTCTTGAGACTGGTCTAGGCCCATGCAGGTACCTCACCCACTGAGAACATCAACCTTGCCAAGCAAGGTAGACAGGCATTTTAAAAGGGCATACACTGTAAACACTCCTCATAATATATAAACAGTATTCTGTAAACACTAAACAATACTGAAAGTACAGTTACCATCACATCCTTCTTAACATTATCTTCCAAGATTTTGTCTGTTTTTTTTTTTTTTAGGGAGGGTACATTTTACGGAAAGCGGAAAGGTCTTCATTTTTAGGCTTACATGGGGGGGGGGGGGGGGTAATAAAAAACGATTCTTTGATCATATCATGAACTTCCAAGAACAGGCAGAAGCTTGCAACTATTCCAATCCCCATAAGGATATATTATAAACACCAGGAAAGCCACTATCTGCAGCTTGTTCCCATGAGGATCTGATATCTACAACATCCCTCCCCCCTACATGTCTAATGAAACAACAACAACAACAACAACGCATCCTAATTTCCCCAATGACAAATGATGATCATTTCAATGAAAATCCTAGACAATTCTCCCTCTTGCAGGAGGAAATGCTGAAATAATAGATTTCCACCTAAAGTAATACCCAAGTATAAGAATTCCAAGTATGTATCATTCAGACCACAATAGGTTCATTTACACTGTAGAAGAAAAAGCAAAACATAAAAACCATCAGCGTTTGCTAATTTTTTGTTGATCTGCACTGGAAAGCGCAGAAGCGAGGAGAGTCACACGAGACACTGGAATAATTCTTCAGTGCTTTTAGAGTGAGCTTTTACACAACAAAAACTGGCAGAGTTTCGACCAGCATTTACAAAAACAACACTCCAGCCATAATTTTTTTTTTGTGTGTTTAATTAAGTGTTGTTACCTAGCAACTTCCGAAAAAAACTCTAGAATGTGACAAAAACTTGGGTTTCTGCTTGCAGTGTGAATGCTCCTAGTGTTGATGTTGGCCGTGGAGACAGGACTACCCTCCAAGGCATAAGCCATGCTTGTTTGGGGAAAGCATCCATGCACACTGCACTGTTTACAATTTAATGTGTTTACAAATGACTGGGCTGTACCTCAAGTTGTGCTATGTTAATGGGCATCTGTTTTGTTATTTCTGTTAGGCAACCTTATCTTTTTTTTGTACAAAAAACACCCACGTGGTAATAATGTAGTACATTTTCTAGAGAATTTATTTTCTCTTGAGAACTGCATGACATGTAACCTTAAAAATTAAATTGCTGACATGGCTTGCTACTTTCAAGGTATCCTCAATTTTTTGTTTCAACGATTTTCAGAGAATGATGCAATTTCACAAACTCACTTTCATGACAAACCCTTCAAAAGCTACAGTATACTTTATTTTTCAAATGAAAACACATCTAATGACAATGAACAGATCAACTGAAATACCAGTATATATTTTCTTTAGATATTTTTTTTAATTTATCCTAAACCTTTGGAGCATGAAATCTTCGCAAATTAGAGATTCAGATTTGTGACAATTCAGGCGGTCCAAAAATCTTATCACAACCTATACAACAACAAATTTCTGCTATTTGCACAAGTATAGAATTCCATGTTTCAAACGTTTCTGTTTTTTTAGTAATCAGAAGCAAACATGCACTTTAATGTCCACGTTGTGGTGAAATTCTGCGGTATGGAGGCTCTCGATAGTTTTGATGAGCACGGAAGGTGCGGACATTTTCTGTGGTCTTCAAGAAGATGTAGAAACTAGAGCGGGGATGTGACCAATGATAAACAAAACTTGGAACATGGAAAGTAGGACACCTACCCAAGTATTCAATAGCTATGTTTACACAGGACCATCACTGTTTTAAATTTCAAGTTTGTGAAACCTTGAAGTAATAACAATGATCCCCCCACCAACTGCACAAAGTTATGTCTCTTATTGCGTAACATGGCTTGTAGGTTCTGAGTAAACTTTAAGTTTCGTAACTACATTTACATGTACGTCTCACCTGTCTATAACTAGAAGATATCATCCAAAGTCTAAAACCATGACCTAAACTTAAAGTTAACCGACTGTTGTGTGAACCAAACTAATAGCCAATGAAAAGGAGTTTAAAAAGTTGACACGGCTTCGAGCTATGAGGGTGTGTAGTCTTGGCAGGAGTCAAGAAGGTGTAATGAAGTGAAACAACTTGTCAGAATCTTGAAGTATTTGTTTACAAACGGGACAAGGCTGCCATCCCTGGACAGGGGTGGAGAAGAGGGTCTCCTATGGGTCACAGGCAGGCCTCTCCTGCTATTTCTCGAGGTGATGACAGAACTGCAACAATGTGTGTCCAAATATTTTGGATACAAGCTCCTTGATATTTGTTCAGTGGGTGGACTCTATGCTTTGAATTATTATTCATACCAAAGTGAATGGCAAAAAGGACAATATGAAGTGTAAACTGGCATGTACATGTGGCCTTTTAAAATGTAGGTTGGTTGATGTGCAATAGAAAGGGCATCCTCTTTGACAAGACAGACACAGAAAATGATGAAGCAAAGCAAGTTTGAAGGCACAAACCAATTGTAATGCATAGTAAAGGGTCTGAGCTAGGAGACTTTACATGTATACTTTACACAGACCACAGTCTATATACCCTATGTACTTCTGATTTGACACAGATAGAGGATGACAAAGTTAGGCTTGGCTCAAGACTTTATAGAATACTAATTAAGTGTCAAATTAGAGTGTGTGCCTGCAACAGGCAGGGTAAAGCAACTCTCTAACCATTCATAAAATAGGTGAACAAGGTTTTAGAGGATGGGAAAACAGGAATGTGACACCTACGGAAAATATAAATTAAGGAAGAATGGCAGGTAAATGGCCAGGTGAAGTTCATCACTGGCTGTCGCCTGTCCAGGATAAACAGAGGATTACCTCTACCGATTACCCAGAAAGAGAGTTCTCTGGTATTTGTACAAGATGCACACATAAGCAGTTTATCCTTCTCAGCCCCCCCCCCCCCCCCCTTCTGACTGAAAAAGAAAATGAATAGTATTATCATTGACCTACTACTGGTTTCGGTCCATGATATCAGAAGGAAAAGGGACATCTTGTGTTAACCTACATTTGTTTTAAGTTGGGCCAGAACTTCCTGAAGGGGCCCTCCTGCATTCATCTGGTCCATGTACATAATTATACATGTAAGAGAGTGGAATAACAGTCTCCCCCCCCCCCCCCCCCTACACACAAACTCAAAGTGTTAGTGTGTTACAATTCCGATATCTTTGTGAAGCAAAGAAACAAGTCAATTTTATAAACAAAGAAAACAATCTTTATGTTCTATTCCAATTTCTAGTTTGCAATCTTTTTTTTCCAACTGTCGCCCAAGGCAATATGAGACTCCAGTTTGAGTTGGTCTATGAGAAGTTCTTGATTGACATACCCAAACACATTACGCAAGACTAGTTTGTTGCAGAACTCCTGCTCCATCTACAAAAAGTTCAGCAAACAATCCCAAGCAATGTCAAATAACTCAACTTATCCATGATTACTGCCAGCTCCACCCAGTGCCAATCAACAGATCAGCTAAAACACTAATTGGTCACAGTTTGATGCTGATTGGTTGGAGGTCATGTTGGGTTAAAGGTCAAAGGAATTAAACATAAGGTCACACCTCGAAGGATCATATATCTATACACTGCAGGCAAGATACTGACTAAATCTTGAAAATTGTCAAGTGCTGTGATTTTGAAGTGTTTCAACGCAGATGATAACGTGGGTGTTAAATTCCACCCATGGACCTAACCCACATATATTTCTGACACACCTTTTTTTTTTCCCTCTCTATTTTCTTCATATTTACCAAAATTGGAATAGAAAATTTAGAAATTTATTTAAATGGCTTTATTTCACCTTCTTACTGTGGGCTTTTTGGAGCACTTATAATCATATCAAGTCGACCCTGTTTTCTTCTGCCCTACATATTTTAGGTTCGTTATCATAACATAGAATTTATGATGTCTGTAGGAACCTGTATCAGATTTTTCTTTCACTGGATAGGCTCTCATACTGAAAAAAAGGTGAATTTGAAAAGAGTTATTGCAGATATTTTGCCAATTACCCCGCTTTACTGGCGTAGACGGCACAGTAACCTATAAAAAGGAGCGCAGCCGAAGACAGAATGATATCCTATGTTGATTGCTCTAATTCATCAAGATCTAAATCATCCATTAATACTACATACTTGGCAGTGATCTTTGACTAGAAAATGAGGAGAGAAAAATCACAATCGGCAATTTACGGCCCGAATATGAAAGGTCATTGCATTCTTTGGGGATTGATTTCAAGGCCGAATCTTGGGCTACAAATTGAAAGTTGAAACAAAAGGGGCAGTTACACTGTCATCCAAACACGCCAAAAAATGCCAAACCGGAGCCTGGCCGCGATGTTACCAAGGGCAACTACGCTTTACCGGCAGACATGCCAAGCCCCAAACATTCCAAAACGAAGTGTGATCTTTTGGCGTGTTTTGGCGTGTTTTGGCGTGTTTGGCAAGTATAACCGCTCGCAGTTGTAACATCGCGATGTTAGGCACGTGACTTCCGGCACTTCCGGATTGTTACCCGCGCTCTTTTAAACCACGTTCTTCCCGTGTGATATTTATAGCATTTCCATCGTCGCGTGTTATCCGTTCATTCAGCTCCGTTTGTTCCAATTCCGTTAACTCATCCTTTATTCAATCTTCGTTATTCCCGTCTGGCCATATCTGTCTAGTAGTAGTATTTGAGTGTTTTGTTAGATTAATTAATATGGAAGTGAACAATTCCCATTGGACTGATGATGAGATGAAGTTCTTGATTTCGATGTGGAGGCAGGGAGAGCTCCTCCACCAGACTTCCAAGCGTCCCTGCAAACGTGGGGAAAAGGGCTTCAGAGAAATGAGTGAAAGCATGAAATTAACAATTAACAACGATGATTTTCTTAACCTTCCCATATCGTTTTTACTACTAGATTTCGATTGAATTTGGGAAAACTGAATCAGCAGCCGTAGTCCGTACTTCGTAACTTATCCACTCTTGCCTCAAATACTACACGCCAGATAAACAAAACATATCGCATGCATGCGCATGGGATGTATCGCTATTTAGCTAGCTATAGCGCTAGCTGGAAATTGCGCGCGCTAAAAATCTTATAGCAGGCCGGGGTCAAAGGTCGGGAAGACTGCACATGCGCATTACCAACCGAAACACGCCAAAACATCGCTGAACAGCTCCGTCGGTGATGTTTCAGCACAAGTGTAACCGGGTGCACGAAACATCGCGACTTTTCAAAATGAGGTATTTGACAGTATAAATGCGCCTATGTTTGGGGGTTAGGCATGAGGGCTTAGCCCACAAAGAAAGAACATGTCAAAACAGTGGTAACAATGTCAACTTAAAGGTAATGTACAGCATTGTTCCAAGTTGAATGAGTATATTAATGGGGTAGAAACACCTTGCATTTTTGTTCATTTCATTTTCATATGAAGATGAAATGTTGTATGTCGTAAAAATTATGATTTACCCCAAAACGCTAACTAAAATTCACCAAATTTGAATGTCCTCATAAAAATTGTATGTATTGGGAATTTTGTAATCCTTTTTTTTTTTATAATGCAGATGCTTTTATGTGATTTTCTTTTCTTTCACAAGTGCGCCTTGAGCATTTGATTTCAAGTCGATTTAGCGTCTTAAAAATCTCATTAATTATACTCATTACCAATATTATTAGTTCCTTTGCAAATTGTGGAAATTCAACAGCATAATTCAGTCATTTTTTTCAGCAAGGGACTCGTAAAATTTGTGAAAGTTTGATGCATGGGAAATTTCTGGTGTGTAGCCACTCGGGACTCGATCATTAATCCATGGTCCAGTGCTGTATCCGCTAGACCACAACACCTCAGATAGATGATAGATGATTAAAATTAATTATTTTTCCATATTAGATTGTTACCTTCTCACGGTCGTCGGCTACATCGGAGACAACATCATCAACGTCCAGTATACCGCCTTCGCTCTGACTCGCTAAGCTGTGAACGTGCACCCAGTAGTCAGGACTCTGAAAAAGAAAAGAACAATGGTTTTTTAATTATTTGACAAATGTTAAGATACGTAAAGAATATTATGAATTTTCAAATCTTTATGCTTACATGTTCATGTAGCTTCTCGTGAATCTTAATCACATATGATCATTTTCAATATAATCTGTAAAGATATAGTGGCGTACGTGAAGCTTTAGGGGCATATAAACATAAATCGAATGGGAAAAAGGAGGGGAAAAGAGCAAGAGTAAAAAAAAAGATTAAAAAAAGAGGTTCCTCCAACAAACTCCTCTCACTTACTTTCACTTTTCTCAAAAACAATTAATGCTCTTACAAATGTACATGAATGTAGTACTGGTAACCCTCCCCCTCCTATTGATGCCCCCCCCCCCCCTCACAATGATGGTGCATATACTCTGCTAAAGTAGGCTCTATATATCTTTTCTCAGCATTTTTGCTCTAATGGTTGGAATAAATTAATGTTATAGAAAACAAATTTACAACAGACATCAGTATTAAAATACAAGGAAATCTTTTCTTGAATGGCATCAGTGCACAAACCTTTTTAAAAGCTTATCAGTACAACAATAAAAAATGCTGGCCTAGTAGTACAGTGTGTAGGTTATCAATGGTCATTCAGATTCAGTCATGCATGGACCAAGGAAATGCATTGAGGTATTTGTACATATATACAGGAATAAACTAATCTTTGACATGGAAGATTATCAAGCTAAATCCCATAAATAATATAAACTATGGGGAAGTCTTTAAACCCTTTTCCACAGTCTTTTATGTCTCTCTCAGCAATAAAATGGTCCATCGGTGTTGTTGCACAAACTGATTGTGCTTTACACCTTATACATAATGTGTGAGCTACATGTACAAAAATGTGTGTGTGCAAAGTGCCAAAGTCGATGAAAGAAATGCTTGCTACAAATTTTACAAAACTATAAGAAGAAAAAAAAGTGCATGACAGATACATGTAAGACTTACAAAAATGTAAATATAACTTCTAGTTCTACAGCTCTGTATACAAGCAAGATGCACATCTAATAGGCCTCCACACAAAGATCAAACCTCCTGAAAGCTTTTTACAATTACAATTACAGCTACACGCTCTACAAAGATAAACTCAAATGAGACGCGTTATGAGGTCTAAGTCAACATCAAATTGACCCGTTAAGTTTATTGAAACTCTACAAAAAAAACACAGACCTTGTGGTTTTTGTTCAGTACAGGTTTCACGGTGAGTCACTCATTTTGGACACAAAGAAAAGAAGGGGGCAGCATGGATACGAATGGATGAAGGACAAGCCAGGCCACTTAGTTATGAATTAAAATGAAATTTGAGAAATCATCTCCAATCAAATATATTCCAATTCGGGAGAGACGAGGGGAAGATATATGAGTTTGATTGTAGACAATTGCAAGACACTGTAGGCCTGTCTTCATCAGCTCGAGTTTGCCAAATAACCTGCTGTTTTTACTTTAAAGACTCAGGATATTATCCCGAAGCTTGAAATTGCGTCTTCACCAGACCAATACGCTCATCACAAACTAGCTCAGACGGGCGTAAACTAGCCCGCTCTTTCCCAAATGGCAGGATATTTTCTCGACCAAATATCCCACTAATTGCAACTGCGGGCTCTTGAAGATATGAGCTGGATAATTTGCAATCGAGATAGTTAAAATAGTGGGCTATTTGACAAACTCGAGCTGATGAAGGACAGGCCTTGTGTTTAGCAATCAGCTTGTTTGATGCACAAGAAGAGTTCCTCCATCCTTGCAGATTGCTGCAACTGTACATTCATGAATGAAAAGGTACTTCTCTATTTGGATTCACATGAACTATTCAGAAGAGAAACATTGATGCCAAATGATGAATATTTAATAAAGGGGTTTTCCACAGAAGAAAACATTGATGCCGAATGATGAATATTTAATAAAGGGGTTTTCCACAGAAGAAAACATGGATGCCAAATGATGAATATTTAATAAAGGGGTTTTCCACAGAAGAAAACATTGATGCCGAATGATGAATATTTAATAAAGGGGTTGTTCAAAGGATGCGAGGCTCTCAATTATTTATTCTTTTTAAGATCCAGACAGTGAATAATTCATCAGTATGCCTGGCCTACATGTACATTACATGTACAGTAATATTTTCTGAAGGAAATACAGTGTATGTGTTTACTATTGTCCTTATTTTACATGTATAGTGTAGCTTTTATGTGTACTGTCCTCACCCCCCCCCCCCCCCCATGATATAGAAATAAAGAGTACAAGAGGTACAGTGTACATGTACAGTTTAGTATGAACAAATCTCCACCAATACAAAACTAGACTTGATGCTCATCGTATCTTTTTTAATTTATGTTCTATTGAAATATTGACAAAATTAATCTTACATTGTACAATTATTTCTTCATACAAGTACTTTGACAGTCTTTTCAAGCATCCCAGAGAAAAATTGTTGTCCACTTGGGTGTATTTTTTTTTTGTATTGGCACTTTTAATTTTGGTAGTCCATTGCTGTGTACCATGGGCGTGCACTGAAACGAGTGGAATTTGGTTGTTTATTATGCACTCAAATGAACCTTACTCACTGTGGCATTCACTTGACTTTAATCAATAATCTGCTTAATTTAATACATATTTGAGTGACAAGCCAAATCCCTATATACACAATAAAACACATACTGGTAGGCCTATACACTGTGTACATGTATCAGCTTTATATATAAAATCATTCAGACAACTTGGCATGAGCCGACGACAACTTTGATTGATTGTACTGCCAAACAATTCCTTTACTTCAATTGGTATAGCTTTAATCGTATCAGACATGTAATTGCCATCATGTACATGTACATTGTAGGTTGCCAATTTAATGTATGGAATGAGAGAGGGTATCTTTCATGCCGTCGATCAAGACCATTGATTGATGAGCATTCGTATAGGTTTTCATGTTCCATAGTCTGACAGCATAGAATAACCCACATGGCGAGTATGATTGAACACAAGCGATGGCATAGGTTACTGAATATCATGTTTGGTATGCGCATCAGCAATATTGATGTAAATTGTGCCCTAATGACTGTGATTAATCACGCTTCTAGCCTCAAGTCCAGGCTAATGATAGAACTACATTAATATGTGTAGCAGTAAAGGTGATGTACATGTAAAGCCCACTCGTGTAAATGCCTCTTTGTAAAGTGTAGGCCTACATGTACGTCTATTGTAATGTTTACATCTTGGACCTAACCTACAGAATTGTACATTTTACCCAAATGTACAATATTTCTGTTATACAGTGTACATATATACAGTGAACATGTAGGCAAGTAGAACACACAGTAGGTCTACTCTACACTACACATGAAGTGCAAGTACAAGTAATGCCAACATATTAAAGGTAGTGTATATTAGCCCTGTAGGCTGCAAGTACAACATAGGGCTACCAAGGAGATATCACTGTGACGTCTTCTTGGGTCTTCACTACACAATCTCAATAAAAATTGAAGAAGGGTCCCCCCCCCCCAACCCAATATTAATTTCAATGCAGCATGAAGGCTAATTGTGTACATTTGCACATTCACATGAACAAAATCAAACAGCCCTCCCTGCCCCCCCCCCTAAATATTAATTTCATGATGGCCAATTGTAAATGCCGTCACTGTATTTTAAAGGTACATGAGCAATAGCGTACTGTATAGGCCTACCTACAGTATAACACATTTTGAACAGTCAGTAATGACCATAAGGCCTAAGTGAAAACTCATTCAGTACCACCATAAACTGCCACTATGAACATGACTGACAATGAGAGCGGACAAAATATACAGTTCCTCAGGTAGACAAAGGAACATCCCTTACTGCTATTATGTAAAAATGTGTAGAACAGGTGTCACATGCATATTCACCTTTTTACATAATAGCTGTGAAGGGATGTTCCTTTGTCTACCTGAGGAACTGTATATTTTGTCCGCTCTCATTGTCAGTCATGTTCATAGTGTGCTCCATATATGTCAGCATTTAATTCACAACTGATCCACGCTAATTGCTTTGAACTCTATTACCCTTCTGTGCTACTTGACTAGTCTCTACAGAGCTCTGTTCCAGACCTTTCTGTCTTTCATCTCTTTATTAAAGTTTTGCTCTTCGTAAGCTGCTAATCTTTGAATAATCACATCACATAAGCCTGTCTATAAAGACCACTCAAGGGAGACAAGAAAAGTGGTCTTGATAGACATTTAGACAGGTAGTCTTTATATAAATGTACAAGTTAATAATTTATTACACGTTTCATTAAATAAGAAAGCATTTTCAGGGGAAACACAAAATGTGGTCTTTGTGGACCGGTGGTCTTTCTATACAGGTGATCAAAAAGGACCGACCGGTCAATAGCAAGGGAAATCTTTAAGTAATACAGTCGACATGTACAGGTACATACTGTACATGACAAATTGTTGTGTTAATACCAAAACACAAAGATATCAGAGGAGGATTAATCTACCATCTTTATTTATAGGTCTGCTTTATCTCTTTGCTATAAAAATAGAGTCAAAGCTATAACAAATAACAATTTTAGACACATAATGTTTCACTGAAGTGCTCATTTTTCGTTACCTCGTTGTAATCCGTATATCATCTAACATGAGGCCATCACATGAGGCCATAGCATGAGGCCATGGCAGGGGCCAAACAGAGTCAGCAAACTTTCAGCATGTACATGTATGTTCACTTTCATTGGCCTATTAATCTCGAGATTTACGACCGTTAGGGTTGAGGTGGGGTCTGTTTTCTTCACCTTTAAGGGGAACTTGATCTTGCCACACCTCTGTCTCACTAGGCGCGTCTTCATCATCTCGAGATTGCCAAATAGCCCGCTTTTTCTGATTTGGGAAATAATCCCGAAGTTACAAATTGCGACTTCATCAGCTCGAGACTGGACCTCGAAACTTGAAACTCGACCTTGAGAAATTAGCTAGAGATATTTTGCTCAGCATTCGCCGCATAGTACAAGTCTTCGGTCTGGTGGAGACGCACCGGACAAATAGCTGGATATTTTGCCAAATAGTGGGGTATTTTGCAAACTATCCCAAGATATCTTGGGATGACAATCCCGACCAAATATCCTGCTAATTGCAACTTCGGGCTGATGAAGACGCAAATTAGCTGGATAGTTTGCGATCGGGATAGTTCAACTAGCGGGATATTTGGCTATCTCGAGCTAGTGAAGACAGGCCTACTCTCACTGCACACAATGGATGAAATCATCTGCTTGGAGCCAGAAGGAAAGGTGTTCAGTAAAGTGCTCTCATTTTATATAGAGTCTATACACCCTTCTGGCTCCAAACCGGTGAAATTATAAACCTCTTTGTTTCAAATTTTTACTGTGATGCATAAAACATGAGATTGTCATATTCATTGGTTATACAACATGTACATGTACATATGAACGTTGTTGTCAACAAACTTTCAGAATGAATTCCAAGTTCAAAATATTTGGAATTAGGAGGGCAAGCCCAAATGACCGCATTTACCTCTGTCCAGGAAAAGAGACCACATGTCAGAGAATTCCTACATAACATAATTAGCAAATCTTCAAGAAAGAAACGGATGCTCATGTGCAAGATGCCTTCAGTTTCTTTTGTTCAGTGTGCTACATTTATGAACCTCATAGGAGTACTCTACATGTACAATGTATGTACAAACTACAAAGTGTATGGCACATAATGTAACTGGGATATACATACATGTGTACATGTAGGGGCCTACAGTACATAGCAGCAGCTGGGAGACCTGACTAAGGCCGTGCCATTTTGACCAACATCTTCCTGCTCTGTTCACGCTACAATTGCCACTGCCTAATGTATGTACGTCCAGTCGTCCATACTAGTAACCACCTGCTTTCGAGAATACTCGTACACAAATTCACCGGGAAATTCCCATTACATTTCTGTAACCACCATTTCTCTTGTATTTTATTTTCATCAAGATAAATTAACAAGTGCGCAATGATGGCATACAAGTGGGTAACCACCTAGAATACAGGAATATTCACAGAACATGAAATTTCCTCTCGTCGTTTTCTTTTCGTTCTCAACCGTAACAAACACACTATGAATGATAAACCCATAGTTTGACTGCACTATATTCTTCTCGAACTTAATTTTCTCGAAAATAACTCCTGTGTGATTGATTTTTGTTCCTTATTTTTGAAGGTGCACTATGCCATTGAAGTTGGAGAGTGGAAATTAATATGAAATACACAGTCAAACCTGGCTAAAGCGACCGCCCAAGGGAAACACAAAAAGGGGTCTCCGTAGACAGGTGGTCACGAAAGAGATATCTGGGCTCAGATAATCTCCTCATATTCTCTTCACTATTTTCTCCTCAAACTGTATTTTCTCCTTAAATTGTTTTTTCTCAAAAATAACTCCAGTGGCAGTGAGAATGGCGCTACTGCCTTATTTCTCAAGGCACACTATATGCCATTGAGGTTGGGGAATGGGGAATCAATCATCATGGAACACGTTGACAGGAGATGTCTGGGTTCAGTGGCAGTGAAAATGTCACCAGGCCCTATCGGGCCACGAACGTATGTTTACTGTCATAACATTCTGCTTCTTGTTGTACCACATTAAACTGGCGCATGTGGGTCTATCGTGAAAGGTACACGCATGCTCATCTGGTATGAACGGAAAGGGAGGGGACCTGTGATACACAACATGTAGGACATTATGATGTGTGCTATGGCATTTTAGGAGACCGTTGCTCAATCTAGGAAGATTCACTAGCAAATTTACTAGAAAATTTGGACAGTGAATGACTCAAAGCCCGGTCAATACACTTTCTAACTGTCCCCATGTACGGGGTAATTTTAAAGTTTGATTTGCATGTTATTTAATGTATCGCCAATATCGGTACGGGAACAGTATGATGAGAAGAGTCAGGCAAGGGGGGGGGGGTACTCCAGGAAAGTGTCTTATTCCTAAATACATGTACATCTTAGTCAAGATTTACACTGAGAGAGGAGATTATTGTAATGTACATGTACTGTACACAGAGAAAAGAACAGTACAATGCAGAATAACATTAATAAGCCAGTTTCGTAATGTAACCAAATTTAATGCATACGTCTTTGTGAAGTGCCTCAATACAAATTATTTCATTCACCTGATAAGAATAATAGTATTTCAATAGTCAGAATGCAACTGCATATATTAAGTGTTGCTAGGTAGGTCAAGCCATAATGTTTGTCCAACCTGGCAACAACTTAATATATGCAGTTGCATTCTGACTATTGAAATACTATTATTCTTATCAGGTGAATGAAATAATTTGTATTGAGGCACTTCACAAAGACGTATGCATTAAATTTGGTTACATTACGAAACTGGCTTATTGCTCGGGAATGAAAAAGTAATTCCTTCTTTACAACCCCCCCCCCCCCCCTCTCGAAATAGGTCTTTGTGAAGTGCCTCAATACAAATTATTTGATCTACCTGTATTTCAATAGTCAGAATGCAAACTGCATAAATTAAGTGTTGCTACATGTAGGCATGGCAAGCCATTATGTTTGTCCAACTTGGCAACAACTAACGTATGCAGTTCAGATTCTGTCTATTGAAAAACTATTATTCTTATCAAATGAATGAAATAGTTTGTTTCGAGGCACTTCACAAAGAGGTACACATGACATGCATTAAATTTGGTTACATTACCAAAAAAGCCTACCGGTAGTGGAATTCCTTCTTTTCAACCCCCCTCCCCCCCCCCCCCCCAGAAATTATATGTACACTGTAGGCTAACGGTGTACTTAATAGTGAATACCTTTTGTGGTGTGCTTCACTGCTGCATACTGCAATCACTATGAACATGACTGACAATGAAAGCGGACAAAATATACAGTTCCTCAGGTAGACAAAGGAACATCCCTTCACAGCTATTATGTAAAAATGTGTAGAACAGGTGAATATGCATGTGACACCTGTTCTACGCAGGGATGTTCCTTTGTTTACCTGAGGAACTGTATATTTTGTCCGCTTTCATTGTCAGTCATGTTCATAGTGAATGCCCTTTGAATTTTGTCAAGATTACAAGAAGACATCTACACTTTAACATCATGTCCTGTACATGTAACTCAACCACGAGGTACATGTACGCTGAAATGTATCTTTAATTTATCACTCTTGGAAAACAGATGTGAAGTAGACAGTGAGTCACTGGATAACCTGCAAAAAATGATATGATGTGAAAACATCATCTGCTGAAATGCAGAAGGGTGGTAGCTATTAAAGCCCGAGTCGGAATGGTAGGTCACACAGAATCACGACCGTCGCCATTGGGTCCCGGTTCCATTTTTTGGAAACCTACGCTCTGATAAAAATAAAGAAATATATAAGAACTTGCAGTATTGGTGTATTGCACACCACAAACATTCATCCACCTTAAAACTCTTTAGTATTTGATTTTTCCTAATTTGTATTTCATATTATAGCTCATCCTGTATCGATCCCAACTGCCGTTATAAATATGGGATGCACAGAAGTTCTCTGTTCACTGCAAAGGGGGTGTTGTTGCCAGTGCAGCTACAACGTAGCAAGCAAGCTAGCTACTGGGTCTCGGTACACGCTAAAGAACGAACAGCAGTTAGTGCAGGGGGCAGACATTTCGGCTCAAAAGCATGAGGAAAAATATGTTAAAAAGGGACAAAATAATAGGACTAAATTGACAATGTTGGTGACTAGTTTGGCCGAGCAGTTTAGCTCAACACAAACAGAAACAGACTGAATGTGGACTAACGGGTATCACTCTGTATGAACGCTGATGATATGCGTTATTTATAGAGGCAAGTGGCAGATCCTGCTAGCTGATATCGGGACACCAGTTCCCGATCGGCACAAGGCCGTCGGGACCTGGTTTATTAAAAACCAGACATGACTCCGGCCTAGTTTAAAATTAGTTTAATTTCCAGCAAACCAATGAGAATTTGGGGTTTACTTGAACAACTTCCTCAGCTTTGTAAGATTTATATTCTTCGTCTTGGTATTACTTCACAGACTCTTTCTCGGTTGTCTTTATCGTCCTCGCACGTTTATTCTCTCGCTCTTGCATACGCCATTGATTCTTCGACATCATGGGCAAGACAAGCAAAGTCTGGAGAGTTTACAATGTGGACAATGTAAACTCTGTGAAAAGAACTATGCGTACAGCGGCTCGTCCACGGGAGTGTTGCTCACCTCTTGCGAAGAACCACTCTGCAGCTTATGAAAAGGACGGAGCACAGAAGACCATGAGCGATTTCGTCAAAGCACCGCCGACGCCCATGAGGAGTGAAATGATGACGGATAAGATCGTCGAGCTGATCGCTCGTGAAGGTTTGCCTGCAAGTCTGGTAGAAGCAGGCGCCTTCAAGGCATTGCTGAAATGTCTTGTGCCAGGCTATGTGACTCTGACAAGGAAGACCATTTCCGATAGGATCAGAGTACAGTATCAGAAAAAGGAGGAGGTAAGAGAGTTCCTTGACAGAGTCCAGCACATATCGTTCACTACAGACTGTTGGACGAGTCTTGGTACTCGAGATTACATGACTGTGACGGTGCACACAATCGACGAGGATTGGAGAAGGACCAACTTCGTCCTGGAGACCAAACCCATGGTGGAAGTTTAAGAGGAAGCAGGCGAACCACAGCACCACACCACCGACGCGCTTCAAAAACAACTAGAGAGGGTTGTCGAAGACTGGGGCCTTCGGAGGAAGAGCGTAGCAGTAGTCCACGACAATGGCGCCAACGTCCTTTGGATCGGATAGGAGATCGATGCGGCAGATGTAGGATGCGCTGCACACACCTTGCAGCTGTGTGTAAACACATCCCTTGATAGCGCACCAGCGATTTGAACCCTTTCGGCAGTGGCATCACGGCTTGTAGGCCACTTCAAGTACTCTGTTGTTGCTACGAAGGCACTGGAGGTGGAGCAGACGCAGATGGGGATCGCGGAGCACAAGCTTGTTCAGTCGGTGAAGACTAGGTGGAATTCCACGTTCCACATGTTTCAGAGACTGAAGGAGCAAAGATGGGCAGTCTGCTGTGTTCTTAGCGACAGTAGACACACCAACTTGGGGGATGCCCGCACCCTGAAGCTGACTGAAAGACGAGCAATGGCGTCTGCTTGGCAGTCTCATCGTTGCCCTTGAGCCTTTCAAGGTGAATAAATTAATCCTATAATTATATCACTGCATGAAAGTAGATATTATATATTCAATGTAAAATTTAGAGGACAATAATTACCACTACTACTAGTAACTAATAATATTATATATATTTTATAGTAAAATCAAATCTACTACAGAGCCCAACTCTAAAAGTAACAAATATTTAACTTTTTAAAATAACTTTCCAGAAAGTTACGGTTATACAGTGCGTCTCAGAAAAAACGAAACCGAGAATTATCGATGTTTTATCATTACTTAGTCACATTTATAATCAATAAATGACACATATTTGAAAAGCTTAGATCCTCCTCTTTCTTTGGATTAACTGTACTTTATTTTGTCTCATTTGCTTAAAATAGATTTCAGCTATGTCCAGCAGCAGTCCGTGATACATCTGATGCAGTACCAGTGACTTCGACCTAGAAGGCTTCTGCTTTGGATCCTCGACACAAGAGCATGGCATTTGTACCACGGGCTACGCGAGAAGCAGTTATCGCTGAGCTGCGTGACAAACTCCCACCGCGACCGCCAAAACAGCGAAGGCTTGCTGAAGATGCAGATGAAGATCGACCATCTACCTTGTCGGCCATGGATTTCCTCCTAACCGGAACAAGACAAGGTCCAGATGATGAAGCCGATGTCAAAGACATCAAAGACATCAAAGGATCCAGTTAAAATTGATGCTTACATGTATCTGCAGCACGCTGCACCACCTAAAAATGCCATTCGAGGAGGCGCAATAGCTCAGTTGGTAGAGCAGTGGTCTCGTAATCCGGTAACCCGGGTTCGAAACCAAGGCGATGCGCTAGTGCCCTTTGGTATGGCATTATTCCTCATTACCAGGTCCCTTGGAGAGGACCCAAACCGTCGGCCGTATGGTTGCTTACAGTACTTACAAGCATTTTATGCTTTCTTTATAGCAGTCAGGTAAAATAACCAACACGATCATAATACCTGGCTCAACCGACCCCACTATTTGGTGGGCAGAAAATGCGGACAGTTTTCCTCAGGTGTCTCTCCTAGCAAAGAAGTACCTGACAATTCCTGTGACATCGGTCCCGGCAGAGAGGATTTTTTCCTGGGCTGGAAACACTGTAAACAAAAAGCGTTCTTGTCTGGACCCTGACAACATGGACACCCTTGTCTTTAATACTGACAGATAATCTCAACAAGTAGACGAACAAATAAGAAAGGAAAACCGTGCAACCTTTTTGTGAGGCCTCTCTTGTGGGATAGAAAGACACAGGTGGGATAGATCTCTGTCAAGTGCTGTTTGAAATCAGGATGGTTTGGTTTTATCATTCACTGACTCTGTTTACGGTCTAAATTAAATGCTACATGTAGGATAAAAAGAATTCTCAAAAATACAATTTGCATTTCCAGTTTATTCAAGGTAGTTTTCGCGGTTAATCAGCTGTTTTCTGTCAAAGAATTAAAGGGATTTGTTGTGTAGTGTAAAAGTGTAAAGCATGGTGCTAACTACATGTGGGTACTAGGCTATCTTGTGTGGCTATAATTGTCTCTTTTTTTTTGGTAACACTTAATTTATAGCGAACACACCACAGAAAATCCCGGACAAAAAAAATGCAAGCTGCAAAGTTTGACTGTCTTGGAAAAAAAACAACGCAATGTACATTTTGCTTTTTAATAGAACAAAGTACAAATTCCAAGTCTGAAGTGTAAAAAACACCAACAACATACAACATCAACATCACTAAATTGAGTACATGTACATGTACAACGTACATTTATGTGATGTATTTTTACAACCATTTCAAGCATTCCAGGGAAAGTTGACCCCCTAATCTCAAAAGCCAAGATGTCATTACAAAATGGAACAAAACATTCCTTTTACTCTCTAATCTCCGCTCAGCCAGATTATCTTTCTCCTCTACAAGGCCCCAATGGTTCCATTTCCTGCTACTTGTATAATACAAATTAAATGTACTGTACATGTACGTTGTAAATGTGATAGAAAACAATGTAAAATGGTAAATTTGGGTGGTGTTAAAATGAAAACAAATTTTCTGTAACTACATTGTATACCAAACTATAATGTAGGCCAACAACTGTACATGTACATGGACAACAGCCTAAATGTTTGAAACTTTTCAGCAAGGTTTTGTTGACAAGTTGACAACATACATGTACATTGTACATGTACACCTGTACATGTACAAGTTAATAGTAACATGTACAACATGATCATTCATTCAGTCGATGATTCATCATTCAGTACCACTCTCACTTTCTCTTCTCGTCTTTATCACTGAATAGTATTCAACAACAAAATGGCTACAATAACAAGTACAGTATGTTTGCACAATGTCCCAAATGTGCGATGGTACATGTACAAACCTGGCCTGACAGTCGTCAAAAAGTTTCTGTAAACTTTCACCATTTCTTGAACTGCACATGACTTCAATGTACTGTAGTTCCAAAACTTTCTCCATGCGTTATGGTGGACACAGCTCATCCATTGTAACTCACAAGACATGTACATGTACATCAAGGAGCAATTCCACTCTTTAATAGTATGACATGCACAGTAATCAGTATATTCCTACCTGTATTCATCTGCCAACCACTGACGCTGTTCAAAGCAAGGCTTTTAAAATCAACAACAGACCACTCAACCATCAAACTACAAAATATATATGCACAGATGAAACCTCCTAACAACTTGTTTACTGAACAATCACCATCTCTTTTGAGGATTTCGTAGTTCTGCGACATACAGTGTATGTACCTGAGCTATACAATACAATAGTGTGGGCAGAAAGTGAAACTATGCAGTCGCCACTGTACAAGCTTCCAAAACAAGTCACTCAAATAAAAATGGTCTGTTCTCTCTCTCTCTCTCTTTCTCTCTCTCTCTCTTTCTTTCCTGTCTCTTTCTCTCCCTTCTCGCCTCTGCTTTATTCTCAGTGGTCTATCTGCTTGCTGCTGACCTCACCAATGCATTGAATGCTGCTGCAACTTCAACCCATGAAATATGACCTACGAACTTTGAACTGAGGATTGGAATGTCTCAACTCTCTCCTCATTTATCCCCCCCCCCCTTCTCTTTCTTCATTTCTCTCTTTTCATAATTTCCCAACTTTATCTCTCTAACCCTCTCAACTATTTCCAGCTAGTTTTGGACAGTAGCTTATCCAGCAGCTTCTTCACTTGGTGAAACTATTTCTTACTTTCTTACAAGAAAAAATGCTAATATATTACTTCTGAAATAATCTCCATGATGAAAAAAAAAAATTCATGAATATATTTGAATTCACATATTTATCTACATGTACATGTACATTGTACATTAACATTTAACATACTTTGTCAACTTGCAAGTATAAACTCTGAACAAGAAAACTTAATTCATTTGTAACAGCCTTGCGATTTCTAGAACTTGGTAAAATCTTTTACTTAATACAGTTCTAACCATATGTATGCTGTAAAATTTGGTCCCTCTCATGAGGCTTTCGGCATTCTCTGAAATCAAAGCTCAAATATCGCGCTTCTATTTCATGTCCAGTGACTATGAAATGAAGCATTTTACTGTCCAGGATTCTTTCAAGAACTTTGACCTATTCCACTGATACCGGCTTACTTCAATCTTCCATCCTGGAGGGACTGGTAGAAATAAAATAAAATTTACTTCTGAACTACAAGTTGCATAATCTAAAATTATTAATATTTTAATAAGTTCACCTTTACACAGATGGTTCTGTTACAACTATTGAATTACAAATCCAATGGCCCTAAAATCCATTCCATTTAGCATTAAAAGTGCATGTTTAAAAAGAAGGTTGAGTTCTGGGAAGCGGTGAAAAATAATTTGTGAACTTTATCATTGCTATTATGCAAGTGTGGAAGAACATCAGATAAGACATGTTCCCTGAAAAGCATGGCTCTTTGAATGCCTTCATATTCTAAATATGTCGTGTTCATCGTAAAACTCGGGGGGTAGGTTTTTTACGCCACGTGTTCGTGTAGTCCCATATACATCTTTCTGTGTACAGTGTTTGTAACTTTACCAAGAATTGGCCAAATTTCTTATCATTTTGATGATTCCAGAACCTTGCAATACACACAAATTCTTATATGCTAAATGATCAACCTTTTCTGATCGATTCCACAACGTTTCTTTCACAATGCAATCGCATGACCAGAACTCAACTTCATCTTTAACCTGTGAATAATAGGCCTACATGTGTTCATTTCTTTGTAGTAAAATCGCTTTTAAGAAGAAGGAAAAAAATTGGATCATCAACCAACTTTTAAATATATATATAATCAATGCAAAGCTCCACACTCCACAGTCACTTTTTTTTCTTTCTTTCTTTTTTAACATTATTTTTCATATCTTGTTTTGATGTACCGGTACATAATTTTGTTTTATTTTTTTTTTCTATTTACTTAATTTTGTTTTATTTTTTTGGTTTTATTTCATATATATAAAAACACAATTAAAAATATTTTGTGTTGGGGGGGGGGTTGGGTTGGAGGGATCCAGAATGAATTATTTGGCTCTGTGAACAAGTGGATAGTGAGGACATGACGTCACAGACTCATGAGTGAGTTGCCAATTTGTCTAGTGATTTTCAAAGTTTTTCATGTCACTACATGTAGTTAGTTATTAGTTATCCGATTTAGCTCAAACTTTTTTGATTGGTTTGTCTTTAATATTTTTCTGCTTCTATTGAAAGTAAGTAATTTTTGGAGTTGACTGGCCCTTTAAGCCTTACATGAACAAGAACACTGTATTTGTATGATCTGTATTTCTACAAGTTTGTTTTTATTCTTCCTTTCTTCTTTATTTGATTTTGATTATTTTTTTAACACAGGAGGGTATGTGTCTAATGTCAATTTTATATCATCTCTTGTAAATGTACCTTAATAATGGGTAATAACAAACATAAATCTTTCATGGATCAAAATAGAAATAAAACTACACGTTCAGGTATGTCATAATATGTTCATAATGCTTTATTTATCATCACATTGGTTAATTTATATCCTCTTTTCTAAAAGGTCATTAATAAATGACGACGATTCAGTATCAGTAACAATTTAGAAGCATGTCATTACCATCTGTACGATGAGTTGATGACACATTTAATGCATATTATTTGGATTAGATTCCCATTTTTCTGTCCACACTTTGACATTTGTTTTGATATGCGCAGATCAAATAACAAAGATGATACTGCATTTGGATCATTGCATGTCAAGAATATGAAATATGATGGCGCTTGGATTAATTTCAATTTCCAGGTGCATGACTGTCTTCCTTATGTTTCTTTTTCTAAAAAGGAAAATAGCTCCTGATCCAAAGGCATTGTCCTGTTAAAGATGTACATGTACAGGGAAAGTTTACAATCTCTGTCCATGTGTAGGCATATATACATGTATGTATGTACATTGTATGTACATTTCGTATTTTTATTTTTAATCTGTAGGCTTTCAGTGTATAGAGTAAGGCTGTGCACAACAGTGTAATGAGGTACCCGAGTACACTCCCAGGCTCACAAGCGAATACTTGAATATTCGGACGCCATGTTTTTTTATAATTTTTTTACTTTTTTTTTTACTTTTTTTTATTTTTTTTTATTTTTTTTTATTTTTTTTTATTTTTTGACTTTTTTTTTCTTTTTTTTCTTTTTTTGCCACTACCATACCACTCGGCAGTTTCCCAGGTCCCTCACATAAAACACATGCAATTTTACTTTGAGTTGCAGTTGAAGGCGCCGATTTAATAAGAATAATAACAGTAAACAATGCTGTTTTAAAAACAATGCTGTTTTAAAAACCAAAGATGGCAGAATAATCCATTTTCCTCCAAGTCCAAACAGAAATCTGGACATTTGGTCCCAGTTTCTGAAAGGTGAGTTTGACAGTGCTTGAGTTGGGAAACATTTTTACTGATGGTACCATGCCAGCGGCTGCCGCTCTCCCTGGCACGGGTAAGCGCTGGCCTGGACATTTTTTTTTTTTTTTTTGCGGCCGAATATTCGGGTACGGGAAATCGTACCCGAGTAGTTGTCAACCGTGCGGGTACTCGAGCATTCGACTACCCGTCGCAGCCTTAGTATAGAGTAATGTCATTTATTATCATTAATTTCAGAAATGTTATGTACATACTACATTGTACAATGTACTGTACATTGTACATGTAGCCCATTGGTATAACAGAACAGTAAATTACAGA
The DNA here is from genome assembly GCF_000002235.5 of Strongylocentrotus purpuratus. Taxonomy (NCBI): domain Eukaryota; kingdom Metazoa; phylum Echinodermata; class Echinoidea; order Camarodonta; family Strongylocentrotidae; genus Strongylocentrotus; species Strongylocentrotus purpuratus. The sequence goes on from NW_022145604.1 coordinate 16,130,080, forward strand.
ACATCAAATATTATGAAGATTAATATTTACTGTGTCATGTTCAAGACAACATTGCGTCATTATTAATCATGTATTCATATCCATATTCACATTCATATTCATATTCACATTCATATTCATATTCACATTCATATTTACATTCATATTCATATTCACATTCACATTCATATTCACATTCATATTTACATTCATATTCACAATCACAATCACAATCACATTCACAATCGCATTCATATTCATATTCACAATCACATTTCATATTCAATTCATATTCCTATTGGAATGTTGTTACATGTTTAATTAAGACCTAGAGAATAGAAAGAAAAGACACTGAACTAGGCAGACTGGTTCAGAACTCTGCAAGCTTACAAGTTCATGTACAATGTACATGCACAATGCATGCATCTATTCTCTACACATTGTTAATATTGAAGTGGACGATCTGTTTATTGTATCATCCTTGCCATCTACATGTATGCCAAGTTGTGTGACTGAGTATGACCGTATGATTTAGGGATTGTCAGACATGATATTGGCAGCTTGCAGGTTTACGACCAGATCCCCAAAATTACAATATTCCCTTCCCAATTAAAGCTACAGACACGCATGATTATGAAGACCACCTACATGTACACGAAGTCATCCAAGTTTATCATCTATAATATGATATATACAGTAAGTTTAATAATATACAGTGTATTTATAACTTATAAGAAATGTTAATAACATTGGTACATGTATGTACACTGCCCATGCACTACAAAGATTATGAACACATCTACATGTACCTGTAGCCTGTATGAATTAAATTATCAAGTGGGTATAAAATTTGAAATGATGTACATCGATTTGCCCATTCAGGGCAATTGAATTATAACGACTCGCTAGCATTATTTTATTATTATTTATTAATTACATATCATTATCATTCTGTGCTTAAATTGAATCAAAAAGCTTGTTTGGGGGGATATTATTGTTTTTCATTTATTCTGTTGAATCAGGTCCCTTTAATAAAGTAATTACTGACAAATGAAGCTTATTTATTAGCTTATGGTATAACTATGTATGTATTAAAGGTAAAGACCAGTTATGGTCATGCGATTGCATTGTGAAAGAAACGTTGTGGAATCGATCAGAAAAGGTTGATCACCTAGCATCTAGCATCTGCAAGGTTCTGGAATCATCAAAATGATAAGAAATTTGGCCCATTCTTCGTAAAGTTACAAGCACTATACACAGAAAGATGTTTATGGGAATACCCTATATCTCTCACAGACCATGAGAGAAACAAATTTACCAAATATATGAATTAGTAGGCGGTTTCCCGGCAAATTTTTTATCATCATGTATTAGTCAAAACATATTCTTTCCCATGATTGGTAATGAGAGCTTCCATTTCATTTTTTGAAATTGGGGCGTTTCCAATACTGGTCTTTACCTTTAAGCAATTATTTTACAATTCACATACATGTATTTAGCGTCCTGTGTTGTCATTAATTACATTGTACATGTAGGTAAAACCATCCACATACAAAAAAATCTCTCCATATACACTACTGCAGTGTGTTGTGAGCCGTGTATTTGACAACGAAGGCTTAATTAATTAGTATTTAAAGCTCATCAATAACTGAAGTGGCTAAATTACTGTAGAGCTGTCCTTCATGGCTTTGCATCAATACATACAAAAAAATTACATGCTCTGTACATCTCCTGTTAGCACACATGTCAGTAGTGCACACATACTGCTTTCTCAAGCTAACCCATCTCATAACAATAGGTCTGTCCACTCAATTACTCTTTCACCCCTCCTCCCAACCCTTTTGTCCGATCTCCTAGTATAAATGAAGAGTAATGAATGGGTTTCTTTATTTTCACAGGGCTTTCCAGAGAGAGAATGACTCACTGTACTTGGAAGGATCCACCCATTGTTATTCTAATGTGGTACATATGATAACACCATACGGAAGGACAACTTCAGTTTGTTGGGCATATATTACGAGAAGAGAAGGCACAGAAAACAGGATAACGACAGGAAAAATTGAAGGAAAGAGAAGCAGAAGGATAGCGCATATTAAAGTACATGGATAATGGATATGTTCATTGGGCTGACTGCTATTAGTCAGACTCAAATCACAATACAAAAAAACAGAGATAGAAGTACTTGGCTTTCATGTTCTTACATACACAATGTACTGTACATGGGCATGGGAATGTATTTGTACGTCCATAGTACATGTACCTGTATCAGTTGCACTACATTTACATGTACATTGTACATGTACATGTACACCATGTTTACATCTACATGATGTACATGTACACATACATGTATACATTACGGCCGCGTCATACCAAAAGACGTTAAAAGATGGGAGTTGTTGCTACCTTGTTTGGCGTTCAACAATAAGGGATAGAGCAACGTCGACCTGGCGCTGCTCAGTGGCTGCCGGGCTCACGATCAATTGGGAAAAAAAAAAATCCGTTTCGGTTACATAAAATTTGGAGTGGACTATTAGGCTATTATTATTATTATTATTATTATTATTACACATTGCATTGTTGACATGATTAATACAGTACTGGTAATGGTGTTGTATAAAATGTACATGTACACTGTACAAGAAGAGGCCTACAATATACATGTACATGTACATGTACATGTAGTTCAAGACAGCATACATTTGTACATGTACATTCTCCCATGTTTTACACTGTGGTACACTGGTACCACGGATGTATTGTACATGTACATAATATTCATTTATTAATGTAGTTTACTAAACGAGATATACTGTTCACATTCAAGGGCAATACTACACTTTACAATTGCACAAAAATAGAGGGCAAGTTCAAGTCTTTGAGACTAATGCACTTCCAATGTTGTTTACGTGTTGGTTTCGTTCTCAGAGTTCACCTTTTCTTTATGTGTATTGTTATTATGCAGAGTGCATGACAGTGAACGACAGTCCACACATTCCTTTGCCTTTGTCAACATTCCAAGCTTTGACAATCAACCAATGACTGTGTGTTCACGCTATAGTGAATACAAAGAACAAGAGACAAGCGTTGTCTTGAGAGGGGGGGGGGGGGTCCGATTTCTAGATTAATATCTTAAATTTATAGACTGTTATTGGCATGCCAATCAAATAAAAGGTGAACTTATATCAACATAAAGACTGGCATTGTAATCTTCCCATACATCTCAATTTGTTCAGCTAATAAAACTTTGCTTCATAGATTTCAGCCACAGAAATATTTGATCAAGTAAACTGCAGTGTATTACATGTACATGCAGCCTTCCGGTACCGTATTGCGTTCACAAATACATGTATGTAGTACCATGAACATTACCCATACAATGTATATTTCAAATTCCAAGTTTTCAACATCAATTTCTTGCTGGAGTAAAATCAATCTTGATTTAGTATTTGTGCCTCATTTTGATACAACAACTACATGTTGGTGTGTCAAACACTTTGTCTAGAGCAGCTAAAGTACATGTACAGTGTACATCGCTGTGCAGCATGCCATCGTCAGCAAAGTCTCAGAGCGCAGACACAGTTAAGGGAAGTCCGCCCTGATATTAAAGTTGGTTTTGATATGAGGGTAGATTTCACCTTTAAGCACAACAACTAATACGTACATGTACATGTACAGTGAATGGAGACCCTCATGTTGGGTGGTTAAACTGGGTTACATGTAAAATGATGCTGATCATGAGAGATGTAATTTTGCCTCCAAATCCATGGGAAAGCCCCAGAGCTGATCTCAACGGCCTTTTTCAGAATCCACTTGACTAGAAACTGCAGTAAGTCCCATAGTCAACAGCCCCGGCTCCCAGTACCAGGTGGTTCAAGTTTGTAGTCTGCAGACACAGGCTCTAATTGGACACCAGGACATAAATCCATCAAGTCTTGAGCAGAGCCTAGCTCTGTCAGTCTCTGCCTGTATCAGGATCAGCTAAAATACAGGGTCTAAGGGGTGCATTCGACCACGTAGTCTGCATGTACAGTAGTCTCACGGTTCAGACACTCAGTTACGCATTATGACTGACAAGGGTTTGTTCCTGCAAACTATTTACCCGGTAGTTTGAATGGTTTGAAATATTCCTCAGGAGAGACCCAAGCCAAGGAGGATCTAAATTCCAACATGTCTGAAACCTGTCATTTTGGTTAATTCACTGGGCTATTCTTTCAGTGTCATGGCCAGGCCAATTTGCTGTGCGACTCCAGAACGTGATGCTAAGAAACGTACATGTGATCATGTACAATGTACATCCATATATAGATCTTATCTGGGGACCAGACATCTGAATTTCTACAGTTGAACAACGTTTTGTTTCGTTCCATTTGGTACCAGGGGGAGGTGGTGCATTGCACTGCTGGCCCACCACCAACAGGGTGTATTGTTCATAACGGGCAGAAACTCCCGACAACCGGTGGAAGAACACCTGATGACCTACCTGGTGGTGCACAAGACAACTAGTCTCCTGTTTTCTTTAACCTGCCTCTGCCTCATGTCCTTGTACATGTACATGTACATGTAGGTCTTTTTTTTATCAGGTTCAGACCTACCTGTAAAACCAATCAAATACTTAATATTCATATTTAATTATACAAGTTGAACATGGCAGAGTTATTCAGTCGTATGTACAGTACCATATTGGGTTTTACAATGTAAACAGATGTTAGCTCTCAATGCTCAAATGTCACTTTATATGCACAAACGCAATGAATCCAGGTGGCACTGTCATGATCAGTATACCAGACGGATGGAATTAAATGCTTCCAAATATCAAGAAAACCAGTGACCGGAAAGAATAGCATTTTACTCAGAAGAAGTCGATTATCATATGAACCTACGTACATACATGTACATGTACATGTATGTGTAGAACTGGTCCCATTATAAGAAGAAAGAGCTTTGAAATTGAGGTTAAAGGGTTCATTCCTGCACAAATCATGATCTCTTTCCCACATGTATCCTGCAGCCTTGCTTAAAACCATCAACTTACTGAGATGTAGAGTACTGATGTGTAGCTTTACATGTACAGTACATTGTGTTTCTAGAAATTATTTTCAAGAAATAAAGCAAGAGTTTGAAGGTTCTTTTCCCCATTAGCATGCTCAAGGAGTTACTCTATCTGGAGCATCAGAGGCAAGTCTGAGTCTATCTTCAGTAGCGACTTACATGTACATGTACCCCGTGTCCACACACAACAAATTCGTTGTATACATGTAACTATCCCAAAACGGTATAACTATGTATGTATAAAGAATCACGGAATGTGTTGTGTGTGGATGTACTGTATGGTCGATCTAGAACGATATAACTGGGCAGGGCTTAACGTGACCGTGCGCGAAAGGAGACCTGACCTCTCATTTCCGCTTTCATTCATGACCAGAGTAGCAAACTGCGCACCTACAGTACATGTTTCCAACGTTTCGCTGTTTAGTTTCGGATTACTTGTTCTTGTGTGTGTGGACGCTCTGTTCGCTACACGATGATTCTTTATAGGATGTTTCTTTAGAGAGTTTTGGGATATATTTGTTTTTGTGTGAACACACTGTATAAAGCCTGTTGAAATAACTCTAATTTCCAAACATGCCCTCCATGTAGACTGCTTGGATAAATCATGGACCTACTTCCATGGATCGATCTGCAGTTGAAGGCTACACGTGCAGGGTTTTCATTAGACCTATTTACATTACACAGCCCAAACATTATTTTCAAAAAATCATCGTTTTGGAAAAACCAAAAAAACTGGAAAAACCCTTTAAGAAAAACATTGAGGTCAGCATATTTTGATCGTTTCGTGAGAAGTGTGCAATCTGCGCATGCACAGCTGAAAACAAAAATAATAAAACCTCTGGTGAGTAGTTGTTTTTTTTTTTCAATGATTATTGCAGTGTAAATTAAAAATTCAGTACAATTCCCGTTCTTTGTCATGTGACTCTCCTTGAGCACTTAAAATCAGTATGATTAAAAACAAACACTTTTTTATGAGTTTTTTTTTAGTAGTGTAAATGGCAATCAAAAAAAATTGATGATTTTTCAAAATGGTGTTTGGGGAGTGGGAATGGGCCTTGTGATGCAACTCGGTGAGCTCCCATGTTTACAATGTAAAATCCCATCAGTTCTCTGGTAGGCTTTATCGAACAAATACGAAGTGAAAAGGAGATTTTGATTCATCCTCAGCCTCCGTTGTAGATTTATTATCAAATCCAATGAAAATACAAACCAGGATTGCCATACAGAATTGATAGCTAGGAAAAATAAACACGAAGTGACACACTTAAATCAATGCATTATCTTTTATGATTCTGTAAGGTGGTTTCCTTACTGTCTAGAAAGGTTGGGGGAAATACAGAATTGTTGTTTAACCCGTTAAAGACTAACAACCTCACATAAAAACTAGTAAAATTCAATGTAAAGTGATACAAAAAAATGAATACAAAGATATCTGTTCAACTAGAAGTCCCTGGTAACATGTACTGTACACTTGTACATACATGTACTTGTACATTTGTATTAAGGGCAAGTAGTCTTTCATCCCTTCTCCATTCCCCCACCCCCCCCCCCTCCCCCCTCGGCATAAGCGCCAGGAGGGTCAAATCTGACTGACATGAGCGCTATACAAGAACCGATTATTATTATTATGTGCATGCAGTATTGAACATGAACATTCCAGTGCAATCTTGAAATTGTATCAAGAGAACAAATGAACATTACAGTGGGACCTTGGGGGAAATAAATTGTAACAAAAGGGGTTTATCACTCATGATTACCATCATAATAATTCAAGAAAGTCTTGGATAAAGTTGGATGTCTGAAGAATAGTCTAGTCTTGGGTCAAGGACAGAACAGGTGTATTTACTTGAATTTGACCTCAGTGTGACCCAGTTTAGAATAGATGAGAACAGACCTTTTAGACAAGTATACCCGATAGAAATGCATAACTTCCATAACAGAAATATGTACACCCACCCACACACACAGTGTACAGTTCAGTACATACAGTACATATGTGCACTGTACATAGTGTTACTGGTTTATATACAGCATCCCCAAAACAAACATCCTTTATGTACACTGTACACAGTTATTTACATATCAGCTAGAATTCCAATACAAGCTGTTCAACCAGCCTGGTAATGTACAGTTTAGATTTTAACAAAATAAACTGAGTGAGAATTCTCTTACACAACATGTCAGACTGTCAGTCCACACACTCACTACATGCTAAATTTACATACCGGTACCATCTTTCAGCTTCAGTTTGACTTTGAAGTTCTGGCAAAAATTGCCTGCCCTGAATACAAATTATACAAACTGTCTTTTGCTATGTGTACATTAGGCCTACAAATATGTCAACTTACTTTTTATATGAAGGCCTACTGCAAAATGTGTTAAATGTTTTTAAACTATTTTCTCAGCGGCTTGGGTAGTCTTTAAAATAGGTAAAAAGTACATTTGGAATTTCAACAACCATGTTCTTGCATGGGTTCAATACTGCAGGCCTACATGTAGCATATACATGTAGGCCTGCAGTATTATGTACTGTACATGTAGGCCATACTGTTTACATTCATTAACAAAATTAGACAGTCCTATCCCATCAAATTTAATCTGCTTACCTACAGCTTAGATACATGTATGTAAAATAGTTCAAATTTTCATTTCGGAAGTTGTTAATTCCAAAAAATTGTAATGAGTTCTTTTATTCTTGCTACCCAAATCGATGGAAAAAAAAATATTTTAAAGCTGAATTGGGTACTAAATACAGCCAAGTTAGACTACATTAAACATTATTTCAGTCATGTCAGTAAATGACAATCAATATTTGTTTCCCAATAAAAATATTATATACAGGTAATACACTGTACATTTCAGGTACTGAAGAACATGAAAAAGCGGAATCTTCCAATTATTGTTTTAAAAAGCCCAAATTCATGGCAGAAAATCTTGGAAAATTTCAGGGATTTTTTATTGTTTTGCAGTCTGAAACATGTGACAATTCTGGTTTACCTTTGTCTCCAATAATATTTCCTGTTCCTTGTCAATTGTATTCTATTTCCATGAGGAAGAACTTCCTTTAAATTCCAACTTTTTAAGCTTGCATTCATGAGTAACGACTCTTGGTCCAAACAATTGGAGAGTCCCAAGAAATTCCACAAACCTCAGAATGGATCTTTGAGCCGCATGCATGACAGCAATTTATTTTTTCATATTTTTTTAATAACACATCATAGATCTATTGACATTTTTTTTGTTTTTTTTTAATTAAAAAAATGCTGTAAAAACAGAAGAAACCCAAGTTAAAATCATACAGGAGCAGATCAGATATTTCTCTAGTAAAACAAAAAATGAACAAGAAATAATTTTTTTTTAGGTCAATGTAATTTTTTTAGTGAAAATCTACATCACAGTTATAAGGGGGAAAATCTGCCCCATGACCATGATGTTTACCTCACAAAAATTCTTATTTTACATGTAATTAAACCAAACATGAGAATTACAATAGCTAGTAAATTTAAGCAAACATGTGGGTTGGTTAGTAGACTTTGAAGACTTCCTGATAAACATGCACTCAATATTTTTTGATGGTAAAGATTGTTGTTACCATTTGTTAAATTCAAAGAATATAAACTTACTCGTCCTGTAGCCTTCTTGTATCTCTGCACAGACTTGTCAATCAGTTCCCCGACACTCAATGTTCCCTCTCCACATGGGACAATAACTTTGATTGCTCCAAAACAAACTGTCACCTTCATGATGGCTATTATTCCGTCACAAAAAAGATAATCCTGAATTATTTCAAAAGATCTGTTTCTTTGATCACTCACTGATCATTTCCTCCACATTACAGTATGATTTATCATAGTTTTGCCAGTGCATCTGAAGATCCTTGAACTTGAAAAGAGATTAAGAGTTACACCGGTTTCTTTCCATTATTTAAATGAGTGGAAAAGAATCAGTTGACGTTATTCTAACTCAGTCAGCACAGTCTAACTCAAGTTTCGATGCAGAATTTATAGAATTGCTCACTACGACACTATGTCACTAGAGTAAATCTCCACATGTAGTCAAATATTCATGGATTTCCACTGTTGTAAGCAGTTTAATTCACAGGTGGCGATGAGATGTCTAGATGATGTGAGCACCGGGCGTGTTTCATCACTGAGTCATTCCTTGCAGCTCATTTAGCACACACCCTCCCACGACAGCGCTCTATTCAGCGACTGACTGGAAATCGAGCCGCTAGTTCCCCGTTACTCGATGTGTGGGTGCTGCATCTGTGTTTATCCAGCGCAACATGCCATTCCTATTCGTAACCCAGCGCAGCTGCACACAGGTGTTGTATACACGGACGGAAGGTGTTTCTGTCCCGGACGATTTCCTAAAGGAAAACGGACAAAGATAACACAAATAAGAAGACGGTTAACGTATTACAGAAATAAACAATATCACTAAAAGGGTGTCCTTTTGTTGTTAAATGTACAAGCGGAGGCGGTCCTTTGTTGAAATTTAAATTGTATCACATATAAATCGATAAAATTCGATGTTGTATTGAAATGATGAAGAATCGAAGGCGGCCCATCTCGGCTGGGTCGATCGCGAATCGTCGATCAAATATCCGTTTGTTTACAAGACACAGTCACTGGCTTTACTGACGATGAAAATACAAAAATGAACAGATAATGAGCTCTAGGAAAATTAAAACTTACCTTGAAAAAAACTGAACACTGAAATTAAGAAGTCCAAATGAAAATGGGAAACAAATTTTTAACCGCATCTACTGCGTAACTCAATACCTTCCCGATATGCGGATCGCATACAAATTTTACACGTCTTGAATTTGCTGTTGCATGCTGCCGTAAATAATCGTGTGATGGCGCTACACATTTTTAAATTTCGTCTGCTCTGAATTTTCAATAAGTGCCCCACCCATCCTCCTCATTACAAAGCCCATCCCCCGCTCCAAATTATAGTAGAACATAACTTACCCGGGAACTTACCCTGTTAAATCGATAAGCTCTGGTATAATTATATTTACAAGAAGTAAGAGAGGATTAATATGGCTTGAAGTACAAAGGCCAAATCACCATTTTAAATGAATTTGCACACAAGTTTTAAAAAGGACCAAATTGAAGAAAAAAGGGACCAAATTGAAAATGGGAGAGAGAGAGGGAGAGGAAGGGGCAAATAGTGAGAAGAGAAAATGTTTTTAGAACTTGAGAGGGTCAGAAAATAAAGTAATAGATTCCTTAGCATATTCCGAAATAGGCTAGTAAGCTACGACCCCCTCTTTGAGAAAAAAAAATCATCACGATCGGAGTCAGGGGGGGGGGGCAGGGTTGTAGGTTTTTGAAAATCGTCATTCAGGGAGAAATGGTCAAAAAACTATGTGCCCTTCTCTAGCTTGGAAAAGTGAACAGCCTCGTGTGCATTTCTTAACACCCCCCCCCCCCCAAAAAAAAAAAATCCTTCATAGACAGCGAAAAGAAGACAGTATAAACCTACAAGCATGCCAAGTAAAATACGAATGGTGGTGCATAATTTAAAAAGGGAGGGGCAGATGCTCGTTAACATTAATTTCAAAGAACTTAAAATGTAGACAGCATTGAGCAGAAAGATGAGAGAAGGTTCTGAGCAAGTCTGCCAGACAGAGAGGATGAAATATACCTTGCCAATTTAATCATTTCAGACGTTAGCTTTCTCGACCCACACACTAACTAATCATAAATCCATTTCTCGTCCTCTTAATTCATCCCTCATGGTGGTGTTCTCTGGTTCGAGTTCAAACGCCGGTCAGAGAAAGGGTGGATGCATTAAATCGAACTATCTGGGGATTGGGCAATAATCATAAGTCACGCTCTAATTGCATGCACAAATTTCAGAAATTGTGAATGGATGTCTGGGCTAGCTTGTGAGGCCGTACGTACTTGGCCTAAAATGAACTTGTGTAACCTACGACTGTGGCATGCTCATTTCTGTTCATTCCTAAACATCTTTCTAGCGTTTCTTCTAAAAAAACGTCCTTGTCCTCTTGAAAAATATTTAATGAATCCAGACAAAACTGTGCATAGTTTTATTTAACGTGTTTTAGTCAATGTAATTCCATTTTGTTGATGTCACTTATTGTTTCAATTTTATTTAGCCGTGTTGATTTAAGTTAGTCGATGAATAGCTTATTGATGCTCACTATGATTTTGATCTAGCTTTTTCATTCTATTGATCTTTCTATATGAATCTGCTATGGCAGCTTTCATGAAATAACATGTCAAGGTACATTGTTTTTCGTATACTTCATATGTGTTGACTTAAATCTCCCCCTCACGCACGAAATAATTGGTGTGTCTAAACCTAATAAATGCAACATCCATCTCATATTTCTGTTGTTTTCATCTTCATCTTTCATTAATTTGTTTTATTTATAATTCCCCCTTCATCATTCAAACTTCTCTCCTTCTCACCCTCGTTCTTTCCCGCCTGTTCCTTTTTTTTTTTTAACTTTCCACTTCTTTTATCGGCCCCTTTGTTTCTTCGTCCCTTTTTCTCTACTGACCCCCCCCCCCCCCTCGAGATCTCCTTCAAAAGTATAATAAGTATTTTACTCAAATGTATTATTCCTCCTCCTTAATGTGCCCTATATTCACTCATCTAAGTACACGTAGGACTATCATAATTATTAATAACTCAATGAAACTATATCGCACACTTTTATGACATGGCTATGTTTGATTTTGTAAAATAATCCGATCCGAATTCTGAATTGACCCTTATAATTTATATTGTGATTTATAATATTGCATCTGATGTCAATGCACTTGTTCGTATATAGGGCGGGGGCGTCGCAAGGGCATTTTGAAAGGGGGAGGTAATCGCTCTTAGTCTACAGGCCTTTCCCAACAAGCACTGGCGAAAGTTTCAATACAAATTGTGGCAACAAACATAAGCAAAAGGAAGTTGGAAAATATTTTTTGTTTCAATAAACAAAACAATTGAATATGCCAAAAGTAGTTTCCCACATATAGGGGGCGTTATCCCCCACCCCCTTGCAGCGACGCCCCTGTCTTGGCTTCGGACAATTTATATTCTTGACCGCTATAAGGGAAGCGGGTCAGTCTTTCTGGTCAGGCGACTCGGAAATGAAATATCAAACTTTTTGTATAAAACTGGGGCGGACATAAAAATGTGATACAATTTTTTTTTTAATCCACTGGTCGAAAGTAGAGCATATGCCTGACACTATACCGGTATGGGAAACGAATATAACTTTTTGTATACCATAACTGGGGCGGACATAAAAATGTGATACAATTTTTTAACTCTTTTTAATCCACTGCTCGAAAGTAGAGCATAATATGCCTGACACTAAACGGTATAGGAATAAGGTAAGAGAAAACTGAACAAAACTAAACAAGAATATGACTATCTTGGACAAAAGCATTTTAAATCTAAATTATTTGAATGACTAGATCTTTCAGATTTGTGTTTCTGATCACTTTGTCAACCAACAGAACAGGTGCATTTTATAAACATATTTGAAAATATGGATCTCGGTTTTATGTTCCGTACTGTTCCCATTTCTGTTATCTCAGTATACTCCTTTTTAAATAATATTGTTCGTTCAACCTATATTTTTTGTTTATTTCACTGGAGTTTGTTGGTTAGAGACGTTAAAAACTATCATTTCTTAGTTTAAGGCCGTTTCTGCATTTACAGCATTATTTCTTCCCAGGTCGTATGAATTATTCCACGTTTTATCATTGACTGATGAATTTATTTTTTCAAAGTCTTTATGTGAATGAAAAGTTCTGCCTAATTTGGATAAGCCTTAATTATATAGGCTTTCTTTTAAATTATGCGCAATATGCATTTATAAATGTTACGTTATATAAGTACATTGTTAACGGTTCTGTTTACTACCCACATACTTTGTTTTTGTAATTCAAGTCGTTGCTAAGATTATTTTTAAGATATGAATGTGTTAGCAAAGAAAATAATAATAAGCTGGAAGAATTGTTGAATATACTTAAATTTTTAGCCTATGTTATATGTTACTCAATCATTGAGTTATTAATGTAAATATGAATTGAAATTATGAAAATAAAAACCTCGCTTGAGGATAAGAGAAAATAAAATAGGCTTTCTTTTTTATTTAACACCTAATTTGGGTTTATTGAAAATGTCTCATGCTCGACGATTGATCGAAATCTTTAATCAAATCAAATCAAATTAAATCTTATCACATTGAACCAATTAAGAGTACTATCAATAGTGTATATCTTATTTCTTTATTAATAAGAGATTATGATATTCATTCATATTTTACTTTAGTGTATCAAGATATAGGTTATGGAAAACACGGGCATTTTATATTGTAAAGCTACGAGACATGGCTATAAAATGATAATATCAATTTAATTCACCATAGTAACCCATTTCCCATGACTCTGTTTCATAAGCTGCCGTGGTCCCGAGAGTCTACCAATACTAATCGGATGACGTTGTATCTTGCGTCTAACGGTGGTCAACTCCCCTATCATCATGTGAAGTTCATTACCCAGATGTAAAGGAGATTAGTTTTTATTGTGAATTGGGGACATCGTCGATGGGCCTGACGTACACGGTGCCCTTTTCTCCTCTTTCTGCGAAAAGTCAGTCGGCGGTTGGGAAAAAGTCTAATCAAGTTAGGAAGGTCCATGGGTGGATCCCCGGTAGCGGTAGCGGTTCTATCGGAAAGCTTATATTTTTTTCTCTCTCTCTTATCTATTTTATCACAGATGCAGTTTGTTTTATTTGTTTTCATACGTTTTGATGAATATTATTATTTATAAAACATTAAAGAGCGAAAGACATAATACCGCAAAATGGCGTAGATCAAAAAGTAACTTTCAAATGAAATATAATGACGTATCCAGACATTTAAACACAAATGGGACGGACCCCCCCCCCCCTCCCTGTACACTAGAAGGGTTGTCGGGTAGATTACTCCAAAATTGATTGTGTTTCTAGGGGGGGGGGGTCTTGAAACGTTCGGTGCAAAACTTTCAGAGGTATAAATGTAAGAGGTAAAATGTCCGAGGTAAACAAAATGTTAGACGCAAGAAAAAAATTTAGGGTAATATTTTATTATGAATTAATAAAATCGATCTTTTTTTGGGGGGGGGTGGGATTTTAGCCTCTATAAGCTTTCTCCTTGGGAGCAAGCCTGCTTCAGACAGGAAAAATAAAAGATGTATAACCTTTAATAAAAAACCATTGCACTAAGAATAAACATTTCTTTGATACATTTTATTATTATCCGATCATTACCAACCAGTTTAACACTTGCAGTATTTTATATGTTGTTGAATAGCGGTTCCACACTAAACATTACATTACATTCCCTCCATTTTATTGTACAAACTCGCTTGACATTTTGTAAACATGTCAATATAATATTAAATTATCACATGTGCTTTACTCGTTGAAACCACCAAAGTACCAATTAGAGTGTGGGTTATAATTATTTCGCAGAATCATGATCATCATGTCGATCGAATGTAAATATAATGTAGTTCTATCGTGGCCATATTTGTTATGAATTTCCCATGTGGATGTTTTGTGAGAAAGCGTTAACCCCACCCGCTTTTTATGGCCCAGCATTAAAATAAGGCGAGTTATGTATCTACTTCAATCACATGGGGCTACGCATGTACTCTCTTTTAAAAAAAGAGTGAATTGTCACTCTATTTTCACTACATATTCACTCTCCAGAGGAGTGACGTCCGTGATCACTCGATTTTTTTTCAGAGAGTACATTTCACGCCCTCCCCCCCCCCCCTCCCCCTCCCCCTATATGGAGGTGATTCCATCCGACCCTACTCAGGGGCCAAGGAAATGTGGAGGGGGGAGGGAGGATAGCGGCTGCAAAAGTAGACTCGTACAATACTGCGGCATTGCAAGAAAATATGTTCGTTCGCATGCTAAGCCACCCCCCCCCCCCTCCTTCAAAAATCTACCCCTACCAATTTCCGGGTATGCCACCCTTACCATACAGGTTGTTAGAATTCTTCACAAGTTTCATGCTCTCGAAACTCTCCACTGGGGAAGAAAACAGGATGTAGAAAAAGCTGTTAAACTTCGAGTGTTTCTTTATTGTTTTCTTGTCGATTTTGAAAAGGGGCTTCTTCTAAATTTTCGGAATTTCAAATAAAATAAAGTGAAATTTCGGACTATCGAATAATCCGTTTAGAAGTTTACGCTTTATGATCATTATGATCTTTATTTATTCGGCAAAAATAAAATCAAGCAAGCGGTGCATACAAAATACAAACAGTAAAGTTCATTCCCGGATCAATAAATCCCAAGCGAGCTCGTATCAAATTCGTTTCCTCGATAGCATGAACCTTTGGAATACCCTCGGAAAACTTTTGTTTTTTATAATTCAAATCTGTATTTCTAACTTTGATTGATATCCACATTTTAAATAATCGGCGGTGTCACACAGAAAAATCCCTTAAAAATCCCTTGAAAAATCCTATCAAGAGAGAATTTCCTTGCTTCGTTGGAGGATTTTTGAAGGGATAATATTGATGACAGACAGCAATAACTAAAATCCGGATTTTTGGCCTCTGTGTGACACCGCCTAATGTCCTCCATTATTTTATTTTCCATCTTTGTAAATGAGAATGAAGCTTTATAGAGAGAGGTTGAGTTCTGGTAAAGAAACAAAAAATGAAAACTTCCTCATTCTTTACGGGTCAATTTGAAAAATACCAGTAGAAAATTAATGTCGCCAGAAAATGGTTGCTCTTCGAATAGAAAATGCTCTCATGTCCGAAATATTACAAGAAATAGCTAAAAAGTTTGGACCACACTTTCAAGTCACATGACGTCACATGAGTTGTTCGGGTATTTTATTTCATTTTGTACATTCCAAAACCTCACAATTGGCCTTTACGAAAATCCCTATGTACTTCGCAATCAATCTTTCGCAGTTTTTTGTTTTGCTTTCTTTTTTTTAAGCAGTGTAATCGAATGACCAGTATACTCAACTTTAACTTTAACCAAAAATAAAACCCAAAACAAATTTGAAATGAAGCGTGACTACCTCTTAGTTTGTTGAGTGATGGCATGTGTACCGATTTTCGATCGTGATGATAATTTGATTGCACTTGGAATACAATAAACATTATTCATCTGTCATTGCCGAGACCAACTCGAAAGCCATGATGGGCCATCCTCGTTATATAGTGCCAGTGATGATGATTATGATGACGCTCATCAGTAATGCTAATGATACACGTAGTACGTGATGATGATGATCACGGAGACAAGGATGATGATGATGATGATGATGATGATGATGATGATAATGACGATGGTGATTTATTTATTCATATATTTATTTAGTCTTCGATGAAACAACTGATGATGATTATGATGATATTGATGATGAACACTCATGTGTATGGGCCCAAGGCCAAAAACTGAAATTAAAATATTTGGAATTGTTTTCAGTATTTTTTAGGGCGTGGCGCCAGAATATTTGGTAGAGGGCAGAATCTTAACATCTTCTTACAAGGAAAAAAACATACCATGGAGTTACTAAAGCTTTAGTAACTCCATGAACATTCTAACAAACAAACAAACAAAAGAAACCCGAACGATGGAAAGAAAAAAGAAAAAAAAAACACACAAGGAAAACAACATCCTCACGTTTTTCTGAAGTTTACGCCTTTGCGTCTAAAATCGGTTGTTTGGCAAGTCATGGGGGATCAACTATCCATGTTGCGGTTATAATGACGATTACATTTTGTTCATACATTTTCTTCACAGTTTCATGAGTGACCCGGAATTTCGGGTTGCTCCCTCCATTGTAATCAAATGTTAAACTTCTGCTTAATTTTTATTTACAAGCTCATCACAAGTCACTTCCCAATACGGCGTTGAAATTTGTAGAAAGACGATGCAGAATCAAGAAATAAATTTAAACGATTCATCTTCTTTGCCTATTATGTGACTTAAAGTCCATTTTCAAGTTTTGATGGCTGGAATGATATATGGAGCACAAAGAGTGATAATGACCAAGGAGATATTTCGTTGATGTGACAAAATGAACTTCTAATAATTTGTGTCACATCGATTGATTGTCGATAACCCCCGATCGCGACAGGTTTGTTCATCATATCGGAGAAAAACAAATTACACACTCTTCAGCAAATGACACGGTTTTTGTTGTAGAACAAAATGGAATTAATGGACAGATTCGTCGATCGTTGATAGCTGAATAGAGAGAGAGAGAGAGAGAGAGAGAGAAAGAGAGAGAGAGAGGGAGAGAGAGAGAGGGAGAGAGAGAAAGAGAGAGAAAGGGGAGAGAGAAAGAAAGAAAAGACAGTGAGAGAAAGACAGAGAGACAGATATATAAAGAGAGAGAGAGAGAGAGAGAGCTGGAGGGAGCTGGCCTAGGGGAGAGGGTGGACTTAAATGAAAGAGAGGGAAGAAGAGGATGGGTAAGTGAGGAGGGAATGAGGAAAGTAATGGGATATAATGTTGATTGTGTGCCTAATCATGCTATTCCTCTTTCCTTTTCTTGCAGTGCATCAAATCAGTTATGCCATTTGCCATGCAGTAGTCTAGATACGGGGGCACTCTCTGTATACCATCTCCTCATCGAATGGCGATAGAGTGAGGGGGGGGGGGGAAAGAGATGAGAAAAGACGAAGAAAAAACAGCTCCTGCACGCCCAATCGGCGACCTTGTAAATTGTTATTTCATATTCAGAGAAAAAGAAGGATTCTTCTGATACCTGAGCCCCCCCCCCCTCCCCCTCACCACCCCTCACTGACAAAACTCACGCTACACCTCTTTCATAGATTCTTCACTTTTGAATCTTTAATACACTCTCAATTATTAATATACCATTCGCAGTCAGGCCCTTTTTCTCGAGGTATTCTTGCTTCAAAAATCATTTTAGGGGTGCCCTCCGTGCACCTCGATCTATCATCAAGGCGGTAGAATACCTCCTTCAAGGTTGGATTTTATAGTCCATCCTTAAATCGTGATGATTGAAATCCATCATCTTTTTAAATCTTCCGAATCGTCAACGATCCTTACTTTGGTTACCATAGTAACGCATGGTTTTGTGCTCGCATTCTGAAGGAGAGAGGAGCAGTAAGGAGTGAGATTTGATACATGAAATTCTTCATAGAACAAACTCTTCTCGTCATGCTCGCATAGGCGTATAGGAACGATGCACTGGCGATAGGAGAAGGGAGTGGAAGGGGCTCCCGAATTTCAACTTTTTTAGTTTTTGCGAGCGAGCGACAAATTGAAACTTTCTAAAAGCATAATCGTATTAACTTTCAAAATAAATCAACCCCATGCAATTTCTTTAAAGCTTATCTGCCGTAGTTTACAGGAGGGATTAGACTGCCCTGCAAGGTCACTGGACAGGTGGTAATCTCATCAACTCAGCTCTCAGGCAACATAAGAAAAAAAGGATCATGGGGGACCAATGGTCACCGATTAGGCATTGTTTCCAATCCAATCCAATCCAAAAGATATTTGATATAGCGCCTTTTCCTTGCAGTTACAAAGCGCTGCACACATGCTCGACAATGTTTGGGCCACTTAAAAACATTATATAGAGGGCGCAAGTAGCTACAAGTAGTGCAGTGGGCCTTTAACTTTTGGAGTCACCTATTGTAATCTCCGAACACGACATTTATAATTATGGTACGAAATCCGAAGAATGATTTCCTTACACTGATATAGGCAATACACTAAGGATATTGAAATGGATGATTTCTTGAAAGTCTATGCGATCGTGTATATAATAACTTTGTCTTCAAAATAACAAGGTTACATTACAAACTACATGAAAAAGAACTTACTGCCCGATTATGAAATTGCGTTTAACCTAAATAATTATGAGATGGTGGTTTTCCGAATATTTTCCGTAGCCCCAGCCCCCAGCCCCCACCCCCACCCCACCCTTCAAGTCTATGCATGCTTGCTCTTTGCGAACGTATGCATCAAATTCATCCCCATATTTTCATTTGGGTGGGACAAGAAATATGTTGCGTAGTTTCACATTTCTAAAGCCTTTAGTTTGAGACAGTTGATTTTCCGACAGATAATGAAAAAGATAATTTTGAACTTCCGTAATATTTCATAGCAGGCAGGAGAAAATGGACTATTTCTTGAGTTCAGCTGATACTTTAAAACAGTCCATACGTTGATTTGACGTATTAGGTATAGCTCTCTTGAAAACCTAACATAAAATTGTTCTCTGAGTGTCAACGAAAGTCAAATCATCATAGTGCTTCAAATTATGTTCATGCACACAAAGACAAAAAGATGAAACAGATTATAGATGTGATTGAAACCAACTTTTCCGCGAACAACAAAGAAAGGAAACGAAATATATATTTATATAGGTGTTTAGGTGGAGCACAATTGGAGTAGTATAACCAACCAAAATGGAAAAATGAACCGTCCTTGTCCTTGGCTTGTTGAAACGGGCTATCGAATCTGCCCAAATTTTGAACTTTGCTGTTTGGCTGAGAACATTTTGGAGCTTTTTGCTAACGATGTTCATAACCATGTCAAGGGAATTATGATCTTTAAAAGACATTTTTTTTACGGGGGAGGGAATAAACACCGTGTTTTAACCTTGGGTGTGCTGAAAGAAACGATAAACACACATGTTGCATGGGGGTAAACAATATACAGCAGCTTTTTGATAGACGGACCGAGTCAGAAAAAAGAACATGATAAACTTATTGAATTCGTACATCAATAACCAAAGTCAGCATAGTTTTTGTGTGCAAGTACATGAATAGTCTAATCTAGTTGAACATGAGTATTCCAGAGTCATGTGGCGATGTGCTGATAATCATTAAAACAATCTCATGGATGATATCGCCAACTTACCATATTTAAGTCCAAGGAAGGAGTTGGGTTGCATTAATGTTGCGTTGATATAACTATTATTATTGCCTTATCTGTAAGAACTTCTGTGTATACACCAACGTTAAAGATAACCTTTGTTTTGTAGCGTAGGGGGGGGGGTGTAGGATTACATAAAAAAATTATACATAATAATTATACAATGTATTTTCTAATTATATTACAGAGTGCTTGTAACTTTTTTATTCTCAAGGGGTCTATAAAATACAACCAGGCTTTTTTGATAGACTCCTACACATGTTTCACCACTGTAGATTTATTTGAATAATTGTATAATTATTTGTCGTATCTTTGGTTAATATTATGTTATTTTTTTTCTCTCTTTACCTCTTCAGAGGGACTTTATTGTTCCATTTCAAAATACATATATATTATTTACAAAACAAGTAAAATGAAACATGAATTATATACAAGATCAACATAATATCTTAAAATGATCATTTTAACATTTCTAATACTTTCTTAACTTCCTCAATATTATGTTATTGAATTTGTGAAATTCCACTCCTGTATATCGACAGTAGAGACGAAGGGGGACAATGTGTCAACAATAGTTTTGGGAACATGATCATGATATCCACAAATGTTATTTTTGCAACCCCTTGACCTTAATAAAAAAAAATGTAGAAGGAATATCAAAGAAACTAAGAATTACGACGTTTTTTTATAACTCTCTCAGGAATGCCTGACCGACATTGAACTGTTAAAGCCGGTTTAACGGGTTTACATTTAGGATTTTGAACATTCTCTCTCCCCTTGTAATTCCTCTTTCGAATAAAAAAAATAATGAGAGTCACAATACATTTAATTAGTAACATGTCGGCCTCGTAAACTGTCAGCCTCAATAGGTCGTCGTTCTTGTGAATAGCCTCGATAATAACATCTCGTGAACCCGTTGAAAAGTTGCTACGTTGCCGACGAGACTGAAATGGTCGGTCTCTGTCAATAAGCATGTACAATTGAACTTTTGAGAACGGAGGGCGTTACCCGGGCATTTTAGATTGGGTGTCAGAAAACTGCAAACAAATTAAAGGGATAAGGTATATTTGCCTCAGATTCTAAACAAAATCCTGGATTTAGCTCATGCTGCAATCATAATTATAAACCTTTGCTTTAGGTCAGTCGGGAACCCCATGATCGCCTGTCTGATTATCTAGATATTTGTGATTGCCTGATTGGAAATCGAACTAAAACCGTTTTCCTAATGGGTCTTATCACACTCCAGTCTATCGGCGAAAATGAGTATGGTAAAACCGGTCACTCAAATATTTTTACTTTTTTGAGACACTTCATGATCATTTTGAAGCGTTTTTTAGGGCTTCAATATTACACCATGTGAAAAAAGAATGTCCATTATGTGGACAATAACGCAAATCTAATCAAATCAAATCAAATCAACACGTAGAGCCATGCATCTCAGATTTAACATTGATGAATGGTGTAGGACAGTAAAAATATGTCGAAATGAATCAAAAGAAAAGATCTGATTTTTTCTTCTTCAAATTTACAAGGTTAAAAAAAAAAAATTTAAAAAAAATAAAAAATCGGCCCTCAGATTTCATTTTTGTTTTAAATGAATTTTGCCCGTAAACCAGTGGGGCAGGTCTGATGGGTGTACCCCCCCCCCTCCCAAATGCTCCGGCACGAGACTACCCATCCACACCTATACCCTCCTTCCTTTCCGTTCAATGACCTCTCGCTCGAAGACAGGGCCATGTCACACAAGTGGCCTTTACGAGGACAAGTTCCTAAACAATTTCCACCAAATTAAACTCAGTTTGGACAGTTCTAATAAATTGATGGCATATTTCGCCTCGCTCCTAGTTTTCAAGATCTCATTATTTTTTTGAAGAGTTACTGAGAAAGCATTTTCCATGAATTCAGCACAAAATTTCCCCGCTCGCTTCGTTCGTTCGCAGTTCTCCGAAACTGTAAATGTTAATATTTAGGAACGTGACGCCCCCCTCCCCCTCCCCCTCTCTCTCTCTCTCTCTCTCTCTCTCTCTCTCTCTCTCTCTCTCTCTCTCTCTCCTAATGACATTGTGACCGCAGCTGCGAAACTCTCATCGATTTTATTTATTATCTAAGAAAATGAGGTTCAATTCTTTTTCTTTCAGTCTGCCAACTCTGAACATGAACTCTCCATCTCTCAACAGCGCGGCTCTATACCCGTTTACATCTCGCGATGACAAAATAATAACAAAAAAAATATTAATAATGATAATTGGTCTCTTTGACTCGAAATGAAGGGCGCCCTTTACCAATGACACCCAACTCAACTCCTCTGAAAGATTTATTGCTTGAAGTAAGGTCAAGTATACAATTGACATTAACAAACAATAACGCCACATTTGTTGAAAGACCGACCACTAGATACTATTTCCTCTATTGTCTGGGTCTTGACGATAAATTCCAAGGGTACTTTATGAAAAAAATAAAATATGAAAAAATATAAAAAATTCTTAGGTGGGTGCGTCTTCTTTCTTAGTCATTATTTTGACATTTTCGTCCCTCACTTCTCAAAATGTTTGTGCTAGCAATTGATCCGAGTCGCAATTACTGGTCATAATTATAGTTTGGGGTAGGGTCGTGAAATAGTTCGGATCATAATCGTAGGGTGGGTCCACACTTTTTGTTGGTACAGACTTTACTGGATATCATGTATAGCTCTTACACCCAAATACCACGCATACATTCCTGAAGAAAGGTACGAAAATGTAGAAAATATGAAAAGACATACCTAATTTTTATTCCAAAAATTCATCCGCCCATTGTATTCAACAATATATAACTTGTGTGTGTGTTTTCGATTATAAATTGCAAAGCACTGTAAGCAGACATTGCCGGTTCCTGATGTAAGATAGATTTCAACCTAATTTGAACCTACATATAAAGTCATTAATTCCGCCCCCCGGCTAGAACAGAGCAGTTGCATAATAATTATTTCGAAGCAAGTCATATACGCCCCAGCCCCCCGCCCCACCATTGTTTAAAGGCACAAAAGAACTTGCACTAAACCGTCTACCCCTCCACCTGCAGTGAATTTGCCAATGTACATGCAGTGTACTATTGAATTAGACCTATACACTGGCTAACTGATGGGGGGGGGGGGAACTTTGGGGCAGTTGCCCCCCCCCCCCCCCATACAATTCAAACGTGGTTTATTTCCAATTCGATACCAGTGATAATAGGTTGCTGAAATGACATGATTTTTCCGGGTTTTTCCTATCGTTATCGTCAATATCCGCTTCCCCCTTTAAAAAAAAAGAAAATAATTGCCCATTATACCTCCTGGTGGTGAAGATGATTTTTTTTGCCCCCCCCCCAAACGTTTTTGCCTAGTACGCCACTGGGCCTAAGTATATAACATAAATAGAAAACAATGGTTAACCATAAGGAAATAATCGACTGAGCTCGCGTGCATGGTTACACAATCGAGTACCTTCTTCTTTTTTTTGGGGGGGGGGGGGGGGGGGGTAAATCAGAAACTTTCCCGTTCATGAAATAATGTGAGCGAATTTTCAGAGAGGTCTGCAATTCATGTGATAACAACTGACACAATACAATTACAATACCATAGGTTTTGCGACTCGCGGTTGTTTACAATTCGAAAGTCGCTGGAATGGCATTCTAACTCCTTTTTTACATTTAATTTTGAGCTGTCGACAATCGCAAGGCTGTGAGTTTACCCTCGCCCCACTTTCCAAAACCACCGGCACTTTTTTTTTTATAAGCACGTGATATGTTATCGCTCAGGGATGCAGAAATAAACATGTTAAAAACTATCAATCCGTGTTAACGAGAAGAATTTTTAAGTTGAAATGCCCCTGTTCTTTCTTTGTTTCTTTCTTTCCTTCCTTCTTTCTGTTTATTTTTTGTTTCTTCGTATCTTTCTTTTTTTCTGTCTTTATTTCCCCTTCCTTTCTTTTTCGCTTTCGCCATTTCACAACACACATACACCTCCCCCCTCTCTCTCTCCCTCTCTCTCTCTCTCTCTCTCTCTCTCTCTCTCTCTATCCCCCCTCTCTCTCTCTCTCTCTCCCCCTCTCTCTCTCTCCCCCTCTCTATCTGCCTCACCCTAACCCTCTTTTCTCTCGTATAGCTCCCTGATTGACACGTAAAACTGTAAACATGTTTTCTGCTAATCGAGCGTATAAGATGATTATCAAAAAGTGTATTGGTATCAAATTTCCCTCCATGTTTTTTTTTATTACGAAGTACTTGGTTTACGATTTCACATTTTCTCACTTGATCATAATGAGGTCAGAGGTCGATAAATAGTTAGAGCATAAAAGGTTGTCATGGTAGCTAGTAAGAGAAGTTCGTAAGAACATGGAAAGGAAAGGATATGGAAAAATAGCGCTTGAAAAGAAAAATAAGAATTTTGAAAATCCTGTAGAATGTGGTCCTTGGAAGTTAGAGAGCGAGAAAATGACGGAGCCTTTTTCAGGTGGTTTCCACTGACTGATATCATTATTTTACCCAATTTGAAATTAGGAAAGGTATAAGCCTACCAAAACTATATAACATAAATACAATGAAACACAAAACGGAAATGAATGAGGATGTCACAGCAAGAAATGAACAAAAATAAACCGAATACAATATTTAAAAATGGAAGAAAAATAACGATGGGAGAAAACGGCATTCCGTTTTTTTTACTTAGTGTTTATTTCAATGTGGGCCTTTTTTCCCTCTACAGTCATCCAAGGTTTGTTCGTGAGTCTTAGAATTTTTACTGGTAACTCGAGATAAATATAGGAACCATTAGAAAGTACATCTGTTCCGTTTCATGCAAATTAAATTAGTTGTTTATCAGTGAATGCGAAACCACTTGTTGCAATGGAATCTATGAAACCAAATCCTGCAAAAATTTAATAAAAAATGCATTATCATAACGAATAATAATACCAATTCGACCTTATCCATCCTCAAGTTCAAGATTGTCGTAATTTGTATCAACTTTGATTTTTTTTTGCGGGTGGGGGTGGGGGGGGGGGCGGTCCAGGGTCAGTAGAAATACCGTCCGTCAGATCTCGTGCTAGTTTATTGTAGCTGCTGTATTTTCTTCTCCTGTTTGTTTCGCCTTTTTCGTCTCCTTTTCCTTCTTCTTCTCCTTCTTCTTCTCTTCTTCTTTTTTTGCATTCTCCTTCTTCTTCTTCTTCTTCTTCTTCTTCATATTTGCCTTCATCTTCATCTCCATCTTATATTTAGTCTTCTGTTTTTCCCTTAGCATCACAAATCCTCGTAATCATCCATTTCGTTTGACACATTTTAACAATGAAACATAACATTATGACTATCTTTTCCATCAGGCTCAGCATAGTTAGTAGGCCTCTTTTTTTCTTCGTCTTCCGCTTTAATAGTCTTCAAACATGTCGGACCAGGTAGATTTTTAGAGGACGATGTATTGGCCAGCCCCTATATTTGTGTGAAGACGCATGATATGACACTCACATACTCCTTATCAAATATCATAAATTCCCAAACAGCTATTTTAAACGGGATAATATTGATGGCGCGCCTTTGTCAAGTTTCTCCTCCGTTTTTTCACTTCGCACAACTTCACGTACGATTCGAAAGGTGTGTCAGAGGTGAGGCTAGGTAGGGAGCATAACAATTGTAATGGAGATTTTTAATTGCGACCCCGGGGACTTTAATTGTTGTCACGCCCACCTCGTGTCATAAACATGCATCACCATGTGATAATCATGATCAACATGAGTATACGGACCCCAGTGGCGAATCCAGGGGAGGGGCCCCGGGCCTCCTCCCCTGCCCCCAAAATAGGTAAACAAAGAAGATGGTAACGTTAATTTTACCTTCAAAAAGAAGAAAAGACGCCCCCCCCCCTGCCAAAAAAACCCAACAAAGGTGATTTTCTTTAATGTTAAAAAAAAGGGGGGGGGGGGTAAACAAATAGAGCTGTAACCCCCCCCCCCCCCCCCCACAAAAAATAGTGCTCATTACCCCCCTCCCCCCACTCTTATTCGGCCGGATAGCTGTATCGCCGCTAAATATTTGCTCACGAATTGGGCCCCCTCCCTCGCCGCCAGCTGGATCCGCCCCTGACGGACCCCCCCCCCCCCCTCCGCTCTCATTTTCTCTCTCTGTCCTTGCGCTAGGTTTCCAGTGGCACCAGTATAATGTATTGAGGGCAATGTAGGTTGCATGTGCCCTTAAATCGAATGGTGAATTTAAAAAAAATGGAATTGAGGGAGACGGGCGAAGGGGAGGAGATGGGGTGATGGGACCCCCTTCCAATCCTAGTCTATATTGACCTTGTTCTCGCTTGCATCCACCAATTTGCCCGCCTCTCCCACAACTACATTGGCAAAACAGACTCCCTTTAGAGATCAGAGCAACTGATTGATTTCTTATATTCAAACTTTTGATAAATTTATTCAAGTTATTTGACAATTTAATCTCCAAAGGTAAGTCATTGTATTAACGTTACCCTCGGTATAAAAAACATTTTCCGGCAACACTCAATCTTAAGTTTTGGTACCAATTAAAGCCAAAATTTACAAATGTACACCCATAAATATTATCAATCTCCGCTATACCCTTTTCCTCTCAATATGAGTTATGCATCTGTTTTCAAACAGTGCCAGAGTTTATCATGATTTCAGCATTTAAAACTTTATTATATTCAATCTCTGTCTATTAAAGTGTCCTGCATTATATCATCATTTCATAATTATCTCCATAATATCTATTTCTACCTTTGCTTTCGCCGACAGCTCTTGATCCCATTTACTTCATATATTTATTGTTTTTGTCACTGTGAGTGACATTCAGATCATTTGAAATATTTTCTGCGTGTCATTTATGTTCTTTTTGTCGGCATGTGAACGTTTTTCACTATTTCTATTTATTTTGAATTTAGTAAATCATTCTTATCAAAATCATTACTTATCCCATAAAGCAAGACAAGCATTCAACATGTGTTAAAGGGAGTAGAGTTGAAACCAATGAGAGGACAATTAAATTAGAGGCTGAAAACAGAAACATGGTGGTCAGGAGACATAATTTGCGGTTGTATATTATTACGTTAGTATTTATGCATTATCACAAAATAGTTTATTGATGGATTCCATCAAAAAGATTATATCATTACGAGCTTATACGTTTTCAAAACAATATAAAACTCACCCCAATAAATGCTACTATCTTTAAACAAAGATAACCTGCCCCTTCGCATCATGAGTGATTTGTTTATAATAAACTTCAGAGAAAGTGCTGACGAGTTGTTGAAAGTTCGTGTCGATTTTGTCTCGACGCGGCACGATAGACAGCCTAAAAGCTTTAAAGTCGCATTACAATAGTGTCAAAATATTGTGAGAAAAGCGGTTTATCCACAAAAGGGTGAAATTAACCGGCTGACGCCCCCATGCCCATGATTTAAAATAACTAGATGGAACTTCGACTGCGCGCAGTCGAAAATGATGCCTCCGTCATAGAGCAAGTTTACAAACCAAAACAGAAGGAATTTTTCAAATTTAAGTTTCATTGTAATCCATTAACAGGTTCTCAGAATATCGTGATTACAAGCAATTTCTCATATACATATATGACCCTTTGACCTTTGATCTCATGACCCTAAAATCTACTCAGTTCATTGGCTCTGCAAGATGTCCTGAGTTAAATAGTAATCCATCTGTCAGTTCTAATGAGAATGCGTTCACAAGCTATTTTTGCATACATAATGAGCCCATGACATTTGACCTTTGACCTCATGACCCAAGAATCTACTCAGTTCATTGACTCTGCAAGATACATATATGATCTTAGTTTAGCAGGAATCCATCAATCTGTTCTAATGAAAATGCGATCACAAGCTATTTTGCATACATAATGAGCCGCATGACCTTTGACCTTGACCTCATGACCCCCAAAATCTAATCAGTTCATCGTCTCTGCAATTATACATGACCTAAGTTTGGCAGGAATCCATAAATCGGCTCTTGAGATAACGCGATCACGAGCTGTTTTTGCATACATGATGAGCCCCGTGACCTTTGACCTCGTGACCCCAAAATCTAATCAGTTCATAGGCTCTGCAAGATACATACATGATCAAAGTTTAGCAGGAATCCATCAATCGGTTCTTGAGATAACGCGATCACGAGCTGTTTTTGCATATATAATGAACCCTGTGACCTTTGACCTTTGACCTCGTGACCCCAAAATCTAATCAGTTCATCGGCTCTGCAAGATACATACATGACCAAAGTTTGGCAGGAATCCATCAATCGGTTCTTCAGATAACGCGATCACGAGAACGGGACGTACGGACGGACGGACGGACAACCCGAAAACATAATGCCTCCGGCTACTTCGTAACGGAGGCATAAAAACCGGTATATTCCGGGAACCCCTCTTTCAGAACTGCCACTAGAGACAACCGTTGGGATTCCCGAAGTCGTGTTTTGAGGAGTGATTTCTTTTTAGCGGTCCCTTCCTTTTTGACAATCCTGGTTTCGCCACTGCATACTTATAACTAAAACATGTCTATTTTTGTTATTTTTATTTGATGTGTCAGCTTTTTGATTAAATTTTGTTTTCCTTTTTCATTCATATGACACTCTTTAAATCATATATATTTATGTTTGTAATTCCTTTTTATGTATTAACTTTCTCCCTTTATATACAGTGCGTCACAGAAAAAACGAAACCGAGAACTATCGATGGGTTATCATAACTTAGTCACATTTATAATTAGTAAATGACACATATTTGGAAAGCTTAGATCCTCCTCTTTCATTTAATGCAACTTATGTGATGCATATTTCATGCATGAGTGGTTAAAATTAATATGAAGAGAGGAAACCAAAAAGTGATTTGGCGGGCAGTATCTGAATTTCAACTGAAAATCACATTTCTAAAAAGCTACGTTTCTGCCCTTTCATATGACACCTCAATCATGAAAAATGAGCAAGGAATGACAAAGTTCTGTTTGTTTAAACTAGTGCTTGCCTTTCCATTTAATCAAAAGAATTAGTTTTCACTGGCTCCCTATCGTAGCAACAAGCTGAATTGACTAAAGACTTAACTCCGTTTCGTTGACAATCAGCCATGCATGAAGTCTTTCGTCTACGGCTGATTGTCAACGAAACGGAGTTAAGTCTTTTGTTAATTCCGTTTGTTCCTAGAGCAGACAACCAGTGAAAACGAATTCGTTTGATAAAATTATGGAAATGTAAGCACTACTTTAAACAAACAGAACTTTATCATTTCTAGCTCATTTTTCCTGACTGTGGTGTCATAAGAAAAGGCAGAAACTCAACTTTCTAGAAATATGATTTTCTCTTTG
This sequence comes from Strongylocentrotus purpuratus, assembly GCF_000002235.5. NCBI lineage: Eukaryota > Metazoa > Echinodermata > Echinoidea > Camarodonta > Strongylocentrotidae > Strongylocentrotus > Strongylocentrotus purpuratus. The sequence continues at coordinate 16,159,361 of NW_022145604.1, forward strand.
AAATTCAGATACCGTCCGCCAAATGAATTTTTGTTTTCCTCTCTTCAAATTCATTTTAATCACTCATGCGTGAAATATAGATTTTACGGGTTACATCAAATGAAAGAGGAGGATCTAAGCTTTACAAATATGTGTCATTTCTCAATTATAATTGTGATTAAGTTAAGATAAAACATCGATAATTCTCGGTTTCGTTTTTTCTGGGACGCACTGTATATGTCATCTTTAAGTAGTTTTTTCTTTGTATTAATATTCGATTTGCAGAAGAGCATTCTTTTAGGCCGACGAGATTTATATCGTGATTTAATACAATATATTCAAGTAAATTCATGGTACACAATTCACTCGATTAATAATATACGATTCATCTATTCTCGTACCCAAACCCTTGGTGGTTCGTGAGATCGTGCGCTATCTTGCCGTCACCCTATACATCACATAAATGTCGGCGTTAACTTACGATATCTCTGATAACTGGTATACTTTATTTGATTTAAATTGTACCTCTCGTTTGCAATAATTGGAGGGAGGTTTTGCATTACTGATGCAGAAGTTCTGTTCCTCGTTAAACGTGATCGTAAACCACATGTATGGAGCTGACGTGAATCAATCACGTATATATTATGCCGGGTTTAGATTACAAGGAGAAAAAACTTCTTCCTTTTTGTAAAGCCAAGAAACCTTTTCGGCATTGATATAATTCGACTCCTTCAATGTCGCAGTCTGCTTTCCTCATGCACCTGTACATTGTCTACTTTCGACCTATCCTTGAAAAGTTATACCTTATAGAGATGGATAAATTACGGATGTACACGTATGTACCCAGGCGCGTACGCAGGATTTTTTCAAGGGGGGGGTTTTAACATTTATAAATCGGTCCGAAAATTTCGCAACGACTCAGCCAGCCGCTGAATAAGCGGGGGGGGGGTAAGAGGACACATTTTTTTTTTTTTTTGGTCCCAAAAAAATCGCAACGACTCAGCCGACCGCTGAATAAGCGGGGGGGGGGGGGGGGGGGGGGGGGGGGGGGGGGGGGGGGGGGGGGGGGGGTAAGAGGACACTTTTTTTTTTTTTTTTGGTCTCGAAATTTGGAAATTTGACATTTTGCTCCGTTGGGGGGGGGGTAAGGTCACCTTTTTTAGGTCGGCCATGGGAATAATTTTTTTTTTTTTTTTTTTTTTTAATAATAAAAAAAAAAAAAAAAAAAAAAAAAAAAAAAAAATCCAAAAGGGGGGGGGGGGGGGGTTTTAGGTTTTTTTTAGGGGGGTTTACACACAAAAAATTTCCAAAGGGGGGGTTTAACCCCCAAAACCCCCCCCTGCGTACGCGCCTGTATGTACCTGTATGTCTGGCCTGCTGTATGGCATACAATTCATATTAATATAATCCGTTTTGTCAATTGTTATTTGACCTCTGCATCTCTTCGGTAGCGAGTATTACATTTTCCATATGTATTGTTATATACTTGTATGAAATGGCTACGTGTTCTAGAGAGAGAGAGAGAGAGAGAGAGAGAGAGAGAGAGAGAGAGAGAGAAAGAGGTGATGGGTTATTTTTCATGTTCAAAAACAAGTAGGTCGGGTCGTAAGAGAGATGGAGGGGGGGGGGGGGGGAGAAAGAAGGACAGGGGGGGGGGGGGGGAGAAAGCAAGCCCAGAATGAGCAAAGCCCCAAAAGCACAATACCAATATTATTTTCAGTCTCCATTTCTCTTATTGAGAGTAAAAAATGAAACACTTGATGTACATGAAACAAGTTTTCATCACTTTACATATTTTTTCTTGATGTTTGTTTTCGATCTCGGCTATCTTGCTTCTCATAATACATGTACTTCCAACAATTTCATTTCATATACATGAAATAATACCAGTAATATATCTGTCAAAAAAAAAGAGAAAGAAAGACAGGGGGGGGGGGGAGGGGGAGAAAACAAGCACAGAATGAGAAAAGCCCCAAAAGCACAATACTAACTTTATTGTCAGTCTCCCTTTTTCTCCTGATATTAAGAGTGAAAATTGAAAATACTTGATGTACAGTATATTGGAAATAAGTTTTCATCACTTTTATAGATTTTTTCTTTATGTTCATTTTCAATCTCGGCTACCTTGCTTCTCATAATACATGTACTCTCAACAATTTCATTTCATATATATCACATAATCCCTGTAATTTATCTGTCCAAAATATTGCAAAAATTACTCTCACTCTCATACAGCTTAGCCACACAAGAAGTAACACATGAAGTTCATATGACTGTTTGCTGAGATTGCATATTCATTTATTACATTACTTATTTACAATGTACATGGTCAACATAGAAAATAAAAAAAATGATGGACTGGCAATGCAGATAGACAAGATTGTTTACAAAGGCATCTAACAGGGACCCATTTCACAGGGCCTTTTTGCAATGACAAATGACAAAAATCTGTCATTTGTCACTGATGACAAGTTTTGTGAAATGGGGTCCTGGAGAGTAAGGTTTGGAATAAATAGAATATTGAAATTGCGCTCTATACATGAATTTTTTTCTTTTCTATCAAACTGTTGTGACATTATCATTCTCCATGCAGCCTCTTGTATTTAATTAATTACATGGAACACTTGGCTACAATAAGATCGTGACATTTATGCGAGATGTAACTGATCCAGGTAAGGTCTAGCAATCTCCATAGCCACATAGAAACAGTTTAGGTGCTGCTCTCTTGCACTGAGAAATTCTGCATTTCTAGAACGAAATCGAAAATGGCCATAGATATACAAGTACAATCAAACCTGCTTGAGTGACCACCTATCTATAGAGACCACGTTCTTTGTTTCCCTTGAATATGGTTTCTCATTGAAACCTGCTCTATAGGGACCTGGACATATCAACCACTTTTCATGTTTCACCTGGGTGGTGTTTATAAACAGGTTTCACTGTATAATAAAATAAAACCATTGAGACAAAGTTATTTTAGTTTGTCACATCTCCATTAAATTCTTGAAAAACTTCTGCTTTATCCAATCCATAGTTGTGAAATTGTTTAGAATCTTGTTGGCGAATTGTTGAAATTGGTTACCCTTTTTTCTTTGCCCTTCACTATTGATGTCAAGAGGGAACTTCCTATTGAGCCTTGAAGAGAGCCTCTCAATGACCTTTATGAACCCAATGCAAATTTCCACCAACAAAATAAAAAAGATAAATTACCTGCCATGGTAGCTACGCAGAACACAAATGTGATGAGATGGACATGAATAATACACTGTATATTTGCTTTGAGCTAACAAAAGTTTTCAACATAACGTCCAATTCAGTCAGACAGCTTTTTCTCTAATGCATCTTATGACACATAAAGGTAATGTGCAATCCATGATTGGTGAGGATTAAACTATGCCTATCTGATACTATCCTAGGAGAGAGTTGTTTCCACTCTGTCTGTCTGTTTGTCCATCTGTCTCTATCTCTCTCCCACTACTCTCTCTCTCTCTCTCTCTCTCTCCCCCTCTTTCTGTCACCTCTCCACCCAATCTCACTTGCATATCCTATTCAACATAACTCTTCAGTGAACACTTCTTCATCATATTCCACAATAAATATGGTTCTATCCAAGGGTCCACAAAATATGTGGACATTGCCCTTAAAGACCCTATCCGATGAAAATACAATTTTTTTATTAATGTAAAGCTGAATGAACATAGAATTACAAATTTTGAGTTTTCAGAGAGCTGTTACTCGTCTGAAAGAAACTAAAATGGCATGTAAGATATATTATTGTAATCTATGGCTCATATGCTTTCCGATAATATATAATCTATCTATTTCATTTTTCATTCCGAAAGAGTCAAGCTAATAGCATTACATCAGGATGCTTATAAGAATCCAAGCAGTTCATGCAAAAGAAAACTTCCTCTGTAAGCTGGCACAATTTCTGTCAACATTCAGATGTTTAACTCATCTCCTGTCTCCATATCATATACATGTACAAGGATATCACAAAGTATTCTCCTCAATACATGTCCTCACACAGATTTGGTCCTTTCACAATTTCATTCCTTACAAAAATTGGTCTTCAACCAAGTTTTTTAATTTTGAGAGTTGAGAATGGGGTTGGGCATTGTCACTACTGAGCGACCAGCCTATAGCAAGGTACAAGGGTCAAGGGTTAAGAGTTAAGGGTCAAGTCCTGGAATCTCTATTATCTCCTTGTTTGACACAGAGCTTTAGCAGCCATTCTCCTTGGTGTTGGTCCTTCGAGCTGTCCAATGGCTAAGGCCAAGTCCTGCATGAAGACGCCAGAGAGTGTATTGAGAAGGTGCGTGGCCTGGATCACAAGGAACAAGGGTCAAAGGTTAAGGGTCATGTCCTGGATTCTCTATTATCTCCTTGTTTGACACAGAGCTTTGGCAGCCATTCTCCTTGGTGTTGGTCCCTCGAGCTGTCCAATGGCTAAGGCCAAGTCCTGCATGAAGACGCCAGAGAGTGTATTGAGAAGGTGGGTGGCCTGGATCATAAACGAAAAGAGAAAGTGCATTTCAGTTGCAATACCTGAATAGTAACTTGCAGAGTTCAATGTTTCTTGCCCTTCCTCATTATCCATGTGACAAAACAGGGGAATGAAAATCAGATTACACAAAGTCTGTGTTGATCAGGATCAGTCAGTTATCAGCAGAGAAAAATCCTCTGACCAGCGATTCTGAGAAACTAAAATCATCATGTCAACAACAACCAAAATACAGTAATCACTTAGCTTTCCTATGACGATGCATACTGATATTCAGTTTGAATTCAAAGGATTTAAAATACCTTTTGGCAATGTTTTTTTGACAAGATAAACAGTGACAAAACGATCCATCATCAACACTTGTCTCATGGTATCGCAGTTGGGGTATAAGTTGCAACTTGGTGGCAAAGGATTTGACCCCTATTGACCCATAAGTTGGAGGGGCGCAGAAAATGAGGTTTTAATATGCTTTTGTGCAATACTGAAAGGTAAAACGTTTTGTATTCCTTTATATTTGTATTTTGCATTCATTCAGTTTTCCATTGATATAAAGTAGTATTTTCAACGAATAAGGTATTTAAAAAAGGGTAAATGTTGTTTTGGTTCTAAAACTGCTCCACTGAAAAATGTTCTATGGCCCATTTCCGACACTAACCTAATTCTGAACCTCAACTATGGAACAAGCACTATTACCTAACCATAACCCTTAAACACCTGACTCTACACTAACAGGCACCCCGGACATAAGGGCCCCATACATGTAACTCATTAGGATGTCATCCGTTTGGAGCAAGAAGGAGCCATCAACTAATATCATTTAAGGCGGGACTGCACTACTTGTAGCTACTTGCGCCCTCTATATAGCCAACAATGCCTAAGCGGTACCCGTTGATCACCCATGATCCCCTTTTTCTTAGGTTAATTGAGAGCTGATTTGATGAGATAACCACCTGCCATTGATCACATGGGGAGGTCTAATGCCTCCTGGCCATACTAGTGCAGATAGGCTTTAGCACTGTTTCTGGCTTCAAACAAAAGATATGCTGATCACCCGTATTTTATCACAGTGACATGCATAAACCGAGGGACATTAGAGCCAATAACTTCACCTGAGAAAAAACCTAATTGAACCAGAACCCTAACCCTATATCTTTGACTAATTAATTTGGAGTACTGCTTTCTTACCATGGTAACAGGCATAAACTGTAGGACATTGGTGCTGATGGTTTCCCCGCAATAGAGAACTTCCTGCACAAAGGAGAGGATGAACTCTGTTCTTGGGTTGATGATGCCTGATGCCAAGATGGATGCAAAGAGTCTGAATGCAGAGACTAAGATAAGATGAGAAAAAAAGAAAGAGGGGTAGACTTGGTAATTGGTCATGGCAAAATGCACTTATTCGTAACTGCTTGTAGCTATAATGTCATTGTAATTACTGTCATCACCATCGTCATCATCAATACCATCACAATTATCACCATTATCAACATCATCATTAACTTCAACATCATCATCACCATCACCTTCACCATCATTACCATCATCATTATCACCATCATCAATATCACCATCAACATCACCATCAATATCACATTCACTATCACCATCACCAACATCACCACCATCATCATCACTATCACTGTTACCATCACCACCATATCATCAATATCACCATATCGTTATCATCATTGCCATCAAACTGTCTGTGCAGAGCCAGAAGAGCGTTAACTTTGTGTTAAGGTATACAAGTTAACACCCTTCTGGCATATCCATTACTGCCTATATCCCTCATGACTACATGTGCATCCATAATCATAATTATCATCACTAACATCACCATCACCATCATCACCACCACCTCCATCTTCACTTCTGCTAAACTACAATTTTATGCTTACCGAGAGCAACATGAAGTGGTTCCACATACTGCTGCTGTGCCTGCATCACCAGGAAGCTGCTGTTTGCTGTACTCACATTCACACTACCAGCTTATGAAAGAAGGAATAAAACAAAAACAAAATCGATCTTCATGTTGGCTTTTCAGGTAACATTCAAAACTTGCAGTATTAATGCTATTCAAGAGCTAGCACCTGCAAATGGTTATGAATAATTAAAAATAAATTTGGGTTTGGGGCCATGTTTCATGAAAACTTGTTACGATAGCTGTTACAAGCTTTTGATAACAAGGCATTTAATTGGCTGAGAACAAATTTGTCATAGAAATTTAGCATTTGTTATTGATAACAAATTTTATGCAACGGCCCCTGGTCATGTGATTACATTGTGAAAGAAACTATGAAAAGCCCTTGGGAAAGGTTGATAATGTATCACATATACAAATTAGTGTATACGTTCATGTTTTGGAATAATACAAAAAATAACACAAAATTAAATAATCTGCTGGTATTCCCAAGCTCTGCGCACATAAATGGGTAAGAGGGATGACACACACATGCACCGTGAAAGTATTTCTGGCCATATTTTGAATATGAGATTATTTGAAAGAGCAATCCTTTCCAGCAGGCATTACTATTTTGATAATCTTCTAAACTAACATAACAAGAATGAGAAAGCTTACACCTATTTTCAACCTTAACCAGAACCAAACCTTCTTCTTAACTACCAGTATGTAAATGATAATTTTAATAATGAAAATACATGTATAATTCCTTCATTTTGTGATATGAAAGAAAAAGGGGAATGAAAATAAAATTGCATGAGGTGTGTGTTGATCAGGATCAGTCATTTATCAGCAAAGAAGATTCCTCAGACAGCAATTCTGATAGACTTGGTCATCATATCAACAACAACCCAAATATGGTCATCACTCAGCCTTCCTATGGTGATGCATACTGGTATCAAGATAAAGTTTTATGCCTCGGATGGTTCTTTACATATGTCACAAAGTATATACATGATAGACACACAAAAGATATCACGGTATAGAGTACCGAAGCTGTGACGTCATAAAAATCAATTTTTAGAATTTCTCAATTTTTTCTTCATATTCCGAAAGAACACCAAAAATTATGTCCAAATGTCGAAAACCAATTGAATATGTTAAGTATTGGCCGAGATATGACCATCTGAATAAATATACTCCCCATAGGAACTCAGTGTTATATGCTCTGGCTCCTAATGGTTAGGAGCCAGAGAATATAACACTGAGTTCCTATAGGACATATATTCATTCAGATGGTCATATCTCAGCCAATACTTAACATATTCAATTGGTTATCGACATTTGGACATTAGTTTTGATGTTATTTCGGAATATGAAGAAAAAATTGAGAAATTCTAAAAATAGATTTTTGATGACGTCACACTTCACCACTCTATAAGAGAAATATCTTTTATACACTGTAATAGAAAAATAAAAGTTCAGCACTTGCTCTCAGACAGTAAGGCTTTGGGTGACCTTATATCATATCACAACATCTCTCTGTAATATAATGGTTGCTACAAAATGTATGTCAAGCATGTCCCTACATTATCATTTACGGAGGCGTGGTGGTAGAGCAGTGGTCTTGTAACCAGGAGATCCGAGGTGTGAAACCTAGCCGATGCGCTAGTGCCATTTGGTAAGGCATTAATCCTCATTACTAAGTCCCTCTGTGAGGACTTAAAGCCATCAGTCCCCTGGTTGATTATTTACAAGTACACACATGCTTTCTCAACAGTCAGGTAAAACAAACAAACCGACCAACCAACATTATCTTAAAAGAATGGTAGCGATGTGATATTTATTTGACGTAACTGAGATGCTTATTGTGAGGTTATCATCCTTACCTGGGAGGGGAGTGGAGGCCCCTTCCTCTTCTGCAGTACTGAGCAGCTTCCTCAGCTTAGAGGGACGGTTCTCCTCTCTTAGACTTATAGCCTCCTACGAGATGGAGATGAGAAGAGATCAAGAATGGGAGAGAAGGAATGAGAGAGAGAGAGAGAGGGAGAGAGAGAGAGAGAGAGAGAGAGGGGGGAGAGAGAGAGGGGGAGAGAGGGGGAGAGAGGGGGGAGAGAGAGAGAGGGGGGAGAGAGAGAGGGGGGAGAGAGAGAGGGGGGGGGGGGAGAGGGGGGGGGGGAGAGTGAAGAGAGCACAAGAAAGAAAAATAGGGAGATAGAGCAAGAGGAAGAGAGGGAAAAGAAAAGAGAGAGATACAGAGTGAAAGAGAAATAAAAAGATAGAGCAAAAGGGAACAAAATATAAAGAAGAGAGGGAGGGGAAGAGAAAGAATGATAGACAGAGAGCAAAAGAGAGAATAAGAAAGAAATAGAGAGATAGAGCAAGAGAAAACATAATAAAGAGAGTAAGGGAGAGGAAGAGGAAAAGAAATAATGATTGAGAAAGTGAAAGAGCATGCGACAGAAAAATAGAGAGATAGAGCAAAAGGGAACAAAATATAAAGAGGAAGAGAGGGAGAGGAAAAGAGAGAGATACAGGGTAAAAGAGAAATAAAAAGATAGAGCAAAAGGGAACAAAATATAATGAGGAAGAGAGGGAGAGAAAATGGAGAGTGAGAGAGAGATAGAGAGATGGGGAGTATGAGAAAAACAGAGAAACATATAGAGAGAGATAGAGAAAGAGAGGGATATGAGAGAGAATGGATAATAACACAATGAATGACATGAAGCAAAAAAGAAGCAAAAAATAAAAATGAAATAAAGAAATAAGAATCTTCTATTCTGACAAAAACATTCTTTTTAATCATATTATTCTATGTAATTAATCACAAAAGAGTGTTTTTTTTCTTCATTCAAATAATGGAAATATCATTCCTTCATTACGTGATGCAACAAAAAAGTGGAATGAAAATAAGATTGCATGAGGTTTGTGTTGATCAGGATCAGTCAGTTATCAGCAGAGAAAAAAAATCCTCAGACAGCGATTCTGAAAAACTTAAAATCATCATGTCAACAACAACCAAATTACAGTAATCACTTAGCTTTCCTATGATGATGCAAACTGGTATCAAGTTTGAAATCAAAGGATTTGAAATATCCTTTTACCAACTTCATGGTTAATATCATCTCTCGAACATTTTTTAGGGAAGGCAATATCAGAATGGAATAATAAACTTTAGTTGAAGAAGAATTAGAAAGGTTACCTCTCTTTCAGTGTCTCCTCTTCCTCTCTTGCGCCCTCTTACGATTCTGGATGGACTTTCCTTGGACTTGGAATCTGCGTTGTTCAGAAGTGAAAAAATAAAAGAAAATGCAGGGTAAGAACCTTGACCACGGGATAGAGAAAGGATTGAAAAAGACAGTGAGGGAGAGAGAGACAGAAAGAAAGAGAGAGAGAGAGAGAGAGGGGGAGACAAGGAAGAGCGATATAAAAGAGAGATGGTGAAAAGGATAGAATATGACAGAAAGAACATGTGATATGGAAAGTCGTGAAAGAGACAGCAAGAGGGGAGAGAGAGAAAGAGAGAGAGAGAGAGAGAATGAGACAGAGAATAAGACAGAAAGGAAGACAAACAAAAAAACAGGTAAACTCTATGGCCCAAATTCACAAAGGAGGTTTGTCGACAAACCTTGGTTTTCGTACGTCATGTGACGCGTTTTACGCATTTTTTACAAACCTGGTTTGTAAAGAACAAAAGGAGGTTTGGCGAAACAAAAGGAGGTTTGAGCTCAAACCTTGCTTTGTGAATTCGGGCCTTTGCATTTAACTCTGCAATGGAGATTTTTGTTTCAAGCGGTATGGCCTCAAGTGTAAATATGTCCTTAGGTGGTCAATAAACGACCAAATTGGTCTTACCTCTGAAGCTGTTTTGACTGGTCAGGGTTGCTGCTATACACCAGACCACCAGCTTGGCCAGAGCCTTGCCACGGGGGTTGGATAAGCGGTCAATGTTTGACAGGTCGGCCAGGAGACGAGGAATGACCCGTCGCAGAAGGGTCAGGGTCATCTGCTCAATGTCCACCTGGAAGAGGGCCACAGCAATCTCAACTGTTTGCAACAGAAAGTAAAGAAAAATTGCGGATTGACTAATCAAATTATAGAGAGTCCTTTTAAAAAAAGAAAAATAATTTATGAGTTTTATAATCCTTGTGATTCTCATGTGAAAAAATAGCAATGTCAAATGAAAGGCAATGCTAAATGCTCTAACATTTCAAACACAACTAGATAAAACTGAACAAAATTTCTTTATCCATATATAATTTTGAATATTCCAAAGCCTTATATGATGTTTAATCATTTCTTCCTATACAATCACCCCTTCATGAATGCTTCTTGACACTTGATAAAGGAGCATGAAAATAGGATTACATGAGGTTTGTGTTGATCAGGATTAGTCAGTTATCAGCAGAGAAAAATCCTCTGACCAGCGATTCTGAAAAACTTAAAATCATCATGTCAACAACAACCCAAATACAGTAATCACTGAGCTTTCCTACGATGATGCATACTGGTATCAAGTTTGAATTCAAAGGATTTGAAATACCTTTTGGCAATGATTTTCAATTCCTCCTACACAATCACCTATTCATGAATGCTTCTTGACACTCGATATCAAAATGCAATTCCACTAACAGAAGTCAACATAACTTCTTAAGGATATTCAAAAACCTCTGATCATGCCAAAATACACCAATTTGGTTCCTTGCTCTCTAGATCACACCTGTATATTACACAAACCTTCACTTCTACATCTACAGGTATTACTGTTCTAAAAGGTATATAAGATTCTGTAAAAAATATTTAAAAAATATATATATATATATATATATATATATATATATTACCTGCGGTTGTAAGGTCATCCTTCCTATGAAGAGAGGTCAGCTCCAAGACGATGCTCCGACAGAACCATAGAGCGCCCCCACTGGTCAGCAGAGCATCCATGGTGGTCAAGCTCTTCTTGTCGACCACGCCCCTCTGGACGATGGCCCTGAAGGTTCCTGTGAGGGTCTCGAGAGAGGCCGTGTTCGGCTCAGGGGGAAGGGTGGGGCCAGGTGCAACGACGGAGGCGGGTTCCCTGTGGATCTTGGAGTCGCTGCCTAGCACTGAGGTGGACATCTTCTTCACAATCGTTGTCATGAGGCTATTCCTGGAAAAAAAGATTAAGGTATAATTTGAAATCTTTGAACTGAACTCTTTAAATGATAAATCTACAAACTGAAAATAGCTTTTAATTTCAAGATCCCAGATGACATACTGTATTGAGATTAAAGACTTCACCTAAAATCAGTCTTCCATCTGACATACAGAATATGGCTCATATTTAATGTTCTAATCCACAAAAAGTTAAAGACAAAGTTGAGTTCTGGGCCCCGTTGCACAAAACTTACCATTGATGGTAACTTTGCCATCAATGGAAACTACCATGGAAACCTTGATTTTGATTGGCTGTTGAGCCCTGTTACCATGGTAGTTGCCATTGATGGCAAAGTTACTATCAATGGTAAGTTTTATGCAATGGGCCCCTGGTCATGCGATTGCATTGTGAAAGAAAGCCTATAAGTATTGGTATGTACTGCAAGTGCAAATGATAAGAAATTTGGCCCAGTCTTGGTAAAAGTAACAAGTACTGTACACAGAAAGATGTATACGGGACTACACAAACATGTGGCATAAAAATGAGGCTCACATTTTTAAGCTGTTACATGTCATATTTATAATATGAAGTCTTTTGAAGAGCTTTTTCTATGATGTTCTTCCACAATTGCATAATAACAATGAAATTGCTCACAAATTATTGTTTTTCTCTCCCCAGAACTCAAGTTTCTCTTTAAGTATTTCTCGCACAAAAAATGGGCCATTTTTTTTAGAGTAGACAGCCTATGATGTGATGCTACAGCTCCTCAATTAGAGATTGTATTTTGCTAATAGAGGGTTAACCTCTGGGCTTTCTGAGAGCAATTTTTGACTGGAAGAGGATCAATTTGACCACGCACCCCCTCCCCCTAAAGATCTTGGCCATGGAAGTCCAATCGACGTGAAATTTTGCACGGGTGTTGACATGCATGTAAAGAGTACCGCTGCATACCTTTTTAAAAGAAAAGTAGGGGTAAATACACATTGTATTTTATTTACCAATGTCAATCTATCCTGAACATATAGTAGCTCAGTCAGAGTTGGGTTATAGTAAACTAGCTGATCATTTGCCTTATTGTTTTGACATACTGGATAAAGTCTGTTGATCAGAACTGTTGGTTTGTCCTCAGAAATTGCTTTCAGACAGCGATTCTGAATAGGATCATCGTTTCAACAGAAAATGTCTTAAGATTGGCATCTCATAGACAATTAAAATAAATGGAAAGTCAAGATCTGCAGCCGTTTGTACAGGGAGGGGGGGGGGAGGGGGGGGCTAAGTGGTGTAAAGTACCTGCATGTCCTGTCATGCTCTTGCTTTATCTCCCATGCTACCTAAGAGCAAAGTTGTCTTATAAACTCTCATTTGCCTTCTTTACAAGTTAATAAATGGGGTTTTGGAATAATGCACACAATATTTGCAGTTTTGGAACCCCAGGGGAGAGTTTCACAAAGACTAAGATCAATTTTAAGCTGGACTTAACTATGGCAGGTCGTTCATGCCACTATTTTCTCTCATCATTTACTGGCATTGGTTTCTCACCAATCGTGGTCACAAATCTACAGAATTAACATTTTTTTATAGTTCATTATTGAAGAAGAAAAAAATTACCTAAAGATCACAATAGAGAGACCGATGGTGAGAGCAACCAGTGGCATAAATGGCCTGCCATAGTTAAGTTCAACTTTAAGTCAATCTTCGTCTTTGTGAAACACTCCTATTGACAATCAGCAATGGAACGTACATTGACTGAAGTCTTCATGCACAGGTATCCTTATAACCTACATTGCGTCACAATCATAGGAATCGATACCCCACATAACATACCTCTCAGTGTCATACATCTGCAGGGAGGTGGCGCTATTCGCTACCGATGTCATCATCATCTGCAGCAGCCTGTGAGCCTTGCTGCGCTCATTGGTCGACAGGGAGGTCATGTGACTACACAGCCACGCCACGCAGCAGATCGGCAGACAGCAAACACGCCCCTTCAAATTATCAACCAGTTTCTGTGAAATTGATGAAGAGATGTTTGATTATGAACTGTCTCCTTCTGTTTGAATTGACAACATTTTTTTTAATACTTTAACAAAGTGTGTAACAAATATGTGAAACAGAATACAAAACAAAAATGATTGAAACTTTATGCTGTAAAAGCACATGGCAGATGAATTGAAAGTCCTACTATGAAACTCAAGGCAAAGCTCCTTAAAACGGCTTGCATTGCAAGCTATCACCAATCAAAACCTAATAACTTATTTGAAACGTACGGATCAAGAGGCTTTGTGCAATATTTAAAGAAAATGAAAATCAAAAAGTTTTATTCTTCCACTCTCAATATAATTATTGCATGAAACTAATCTCTCCTGTCATCAATAACTAAGAAAACGAAAGTTTACAAAATTTTCTGTACAGAGCTAATTGGAGAGAAGCTTGCAAGATACGTCACAATGTTGCCAATTTTTGTTTCACTGATGACCATGTCAATAATTCATAACTTTCCTATTTTTAGTCGCTGCTCAAACTTTCACTTAACAGTTTCTCTCATTTTTCAGCTTTTATCAAAACCAACTGAATATCAGGGTGGACTTACCTTCAATACTTGCAGAATGTGCCTCCTAAAAAGCCACTGGTAAATAAAAAAAAAACACTAGAATACTCACCGAGACATGTTCTTCACTGACGGCGCCATATTCCCAGGCATGTAAGAGATGTTGAATAGCATATGGGATGGCCAAACATACCTCACTCCAACGTACTTGACTGTAGAGAGAGAAAGCACAACAATTTATTCACTATCTTACCCAAGAGGCATGTGTTGAATAAGTTTAAGCGCCCTCTATATAGGAAACAATGCCTAAGCGGTACCCGTTGATCCCCTATGGTCCCCTTTTTCTTTTGTTAATTGAGAGCTGATTTGATGAGATAACCACCTGCCAGTGACCACGCAGGTAGGGTCTAATCCCTCCTGGCCAATCCTGATAGGCTTTAAAATATATCTGCGGTAGCCTCCTGTAAAAATCTTCTCATTTTTAATAGCAAGTTGGGCACTGATGAATCATGAACTATTAAACATTCATTTGCCTTTTTAAAACATATTGTTCAGACATGCTGGATAAAGTCTGTTGATCAGAACTATTGGTTTGTCCTCAGAAATTGCTTTCAGACAGCGATTCTGAATGGGATCATCATTTCAACAGAAAAAGTCTTTAAGATTGGCATCTCAAGTATCTCATAGACCATTTACATAAAAGGGCAAGTCGAGATCTGCAGCAGTTTGACAAAATTATCTGAACCACAGACATAAAGACATCTTGGATGTGCCATAAAACTCATTCTAATTCCTAGTATTCTCAACATCCTGATGAACTTGATAACATCTAAAATTGCCACATTCGCTGTATTGAAAACCTTACTAGTGTCATACTATTTGAGAAGCTTATTTGATTTGATTTTTTTTTTCCTGCATGGTCATTGTCCAAAGTTACAAACTAATTGCAACATAATCATGATAATAGACAAATTATATAACGTATACATCATCAACATAAAATACTTACATTGTAATACTTAAACAAAATAATCATGAAGAAGAATTGCCACATAAGCTAAGCTTGAAGGCGTGGCAATCCTTCATTAAACTATTGATCATTCAGACATATTTATTATAATACTGTCTGAACACTGACAAGAGTTCCTTATAGCGCTGAAAACAATCTTAAAGTGTTACTTACGCTGTTTTGAACTCCATACCAGTATGATACTGGTTGAGTAGCATATCAATCTTATTCGGATCAGCTGCAGTCATGCCACTCAATGGTTTGGTACTGGTATCATCAGGCATACAGTGATGGACCCACGTCTCAAAGAAAGAATCACCGCTACTTGATACAACCATCTGAAACGATGCCACATAGAGGAAATTATTGAAGACGTTAGGTCAAATCCTTGTCCGATATGACGGTAAGGCTTTGTATAAATATCATCATGGTCATCAGATAGAAGACTTTAAGAAAGTTACTTCTAATCAGAATTTAAATATTATACAAATAATATACAGCAGCGAGGGCATTAGTAAGAATTACCCGCTCAAAGTACTGAGTGTGGGTAATTTTACTAATGCCTGAACAAAATGATGTGTATTATTTGTTTTATAAGATGTTTATTTGTTTCTTAAAATGATGTTTTATAACATGGTTTTACTAATGACTGGTCATTATCAAAATTACGTGTTAGGCAAAATAAATGCCTGTTCACGTGTACGCTTTCAACCAATCATACTCAAATTGACTGCAGCTTGTACTTCATTAGAATCTTGAGACAACAGCATGATCAGCATCTTATGGCATTAGTATCGCACCAATAAACAAAAACGTACCACACTCGTCATTTGGTGTTGTCTAGAACTGTCAGTCTAAGGTTTTAGACTATTACTCTTTGAATTACTTGCAAACGAATGGTTTTCTACCGGGGCTATGTGGAACAACAGTTCACCCTATTAATTTCAATCAGGGAGAGTAGTTCAAACAAACAAGGTATTTTCACTTTAAGTGCCCCTCTTTACCCTAAACCCAGGTTGATCAGACCATAAGTTTGTACTCATCAATTAATTTCAGATTTAATAGCCAAAAAGATCATCATATCAACAGAGGCCTCACATACTGATTCTCCTTACATTACATTTGACATCATATGCTTGGATTATTATTCCTACAGTGTATGTAGTCAATGCTCAGTTACAGAGAAATAAACCTGTATCACAATTGCAAACTCTTCTAGTTATTAGATTAGTGAATATGAGGATACCAGAAGGTCAAACTCAAAAGTTTTTCAGGACAGGATTTATTTCCAGGCCTAAATTGATCACAAACTATTCTTTAAATTGGCAACAATCATATTTTCTTTAATTGCTACATTATTTACATAAAGTCTGTCTCTGAAAACAATAAACATGGGTGACGATGGGGCCAAAAAGTCAAACTATGATCGAGTAACATTGTTTTTTTTTAATCTATCATTATGTCGCCACTTTTAAGGACTTTAAAAATTATGTTCATGTTTAAAAACCCTAGCATCAAATGCAATACAGTAATGAAACAAAAATGGATGCAGTGTGTGTAGAAAATTCAAGATTTTTGCCTTTTCTACTCCTGCATCTTGCATATTTTAGGGCTATGAATCACAAGTTATTGAGCCAAGTCACAAAATGTGGAATAATTGTCGCGAAAGGGTTAAAAGAGTAATCTTGGACACCAGTCCATTCTATACAACATTAAGCCTTAAGAATCCTGAAAAAGTAATGTAACAGGGCCAAAAATCATGCAAACACCTGAAAACTGGCATAATCATAGGAACCTGCAGTGAAATGATGTTCCCAAACGACAGCTGACCAATGTAAACTGCAGTAATATTCAAAGTATCATGAACCCACTAAATACTTAATTTTCCCATTCCCTTAAGGATAAAGTTGAGTTCTGGTCAAGCGATTGCATCGGGAAAGAAGTGGTGTTGAATCGATCAGAAAAGGTTGATCATGTAGCATATTAGTATTGGTGTGTACTGCAATGTTCTGGAGTCATCAAAATGATGAGAAATTTGGCCCAGTCGTGGTAGAGTAACAAGCACTGTACATAGTAAGATGTATATGGGACTACAAAAATATGTGGCATAAAATCAGGCCTCATTTATCAGCTGTTTCTTGTCATATTTACTCTGATGTTCTTCCGCACTTGCATAATCACAATGATAACGCTCACAAATTATTTTTCACCTCTCCCCAGAACTCAACCTTCTCTTTAAGCTTAAAGGTAAAGACCAGTTATGGTCATGCGATTGCATTGTGAAAGAAACGTTGTGGAATCGATCAGAAAAGGTTGATCATCTAGCATCTAGCATCTGCAAGGTTCTGGAATCATCAAAATGATAAGAAATTTGGCCCATTCCTCGTAAAGTTACAAGCACTATACACAGAAAGATGTATATGGGACTACCCTATATCTCTCACAGACCATGAGAGAAACAAATTTACCAAATATATGAATTAGTAGGCGGTTTCCCGGCAAATTTTTTATCATCATGTATTAGTCAAAACATATTCTTTCACATGATTGGTAATGAGAGCTTCCATTTCATTTTTTGAAATTAGGGCGTTTCCAATACTGGTCTTTACCTTTAAGCTTAATCTTAGATGCATCTCATTCTCATTCATACATTTCATGGGTCAATCCATTGCCTACTGAAACTGCTTGGGCCCTGTATTAAGCCTATGGCAATGAGAGAATTCAGAAGTCAACGCGTTAAAGAATAAAGACTTACCTCAGTTCCATAGAGCTGAGCAATTCGACACAGCATGAGGAATGTGAGATCAAAGATGACGGCTCTGACTTGAGATGCCTTAGCATTCTCGGCGCTCGACTGCTTCACTATCTCGTTGATTCTAAGGCAATAGATAAAGAGTAGAAAGTTATTGCCGGGAAGTCTCTGATTTCATGGCTTCCTGGTTGATTCTAGGAGGCTTAATTTTGTCGACAACATTTTACAGTTATCATTGGTTATTCCACTACTGCTTATTTATCTTTTTATCAAACATGGATTGGAAAAGATCTGACTTGAGATGCCTTAGCATTCTCTGCTATCTCGTTGATTCTAAGGTAATAAATTATAAACTAGATGGAACTTCGACCGCGCGCAGTCGAAAATGATGCCTCCGTCATAGAGCAATTTTTCAAATTCAAGTTCAATTGTAATCCATTAACAGGTTCTCAGAATATCGTGATTACAAGCAATTTCTCATATACATATATGACCCTTTGATCTTTGACCTCATGAACCTAAAATCTACTCAGTTCATTGGCTCTGCAAGTTGTCCTGAATTAAATAGTAATCCATGTGTCAGTTCTAATGAGAATGCGTTCACAAGCTATTTTTGCATACATAATGAGCCCATGACCTTTGACCTTTGACCTCATGACCCAAGAATCTACTCAGTTCAATGGCTCTACAAGATACATACATGTACATTATCTAAGTTTGGCAGGAATCCATCAATCGGTTCTTGAGATAACGCGATCACGACCTGTTTTTGCATACATAATGAGCCCTGTGACCTTTGACCTTTGACCTCGTGACCCCAAAATCCAATCAGTTCATTGGCTCTGCAAGATACATACATGATCAAAGTTTGGCAGGAATCCATCAATCGGTTCTTCAGATAACGCGATCACGAGAACGGGACGTACGGACGTACGGATGGACAACCCGAAAACATAATGCCTCCGGGTACTTCGTAACAGAGGCATAAAAATCAGCACTTATCATAGTATTCAGTATTCAGTAGAAAACTAATGTCCGAAAGTCTCAGATAAGATTGCATGGTTTTCTGGTTGAGTTTAAGAGAATTGATTTAGTCAACATCATATTACAGTTATCATTGTGAATCTGCTACTGCATATTTACAAAACAAATTAAGATCTTTGTTATTTATTGAATGAATGATTAAATCAAATTTTCTTCTGTAAAACCTACATCAGTCAGCTTCTGACAAAGTCTGTGATTATTTTTAATCAATGCAGAATTCACACATCGTAATCCAAATAAATTTGTATGAGACAAAGGAAATAATTATGTAAATTCACTCCCTTTTGTGTAATCGTGGTGCTGTCGTCCTGACTTTTATTTTGTGTAAGGACGGCGCTTCACGTAATGGCTGCTGGAACAGCACTACTATGCTGGGAAACAAATTATTAAGGGCGTTATAATGTGAACCATTGTTATCATTATTATACTGTAATGTCAGTAATGAATGTACGTTGGTAGACTTGCACATTTATGCTAAAAAAAAATTAATAAGATCATATATTGTCGTAGCAAATCGGATTTAAAGGCAATAAATAATAGAGAATATGTTTCTTACTTGATGAGTTTCGCAGAGAACTTTGGAAGTTTACTTCTGGCTGCAGCAGCTGCTACCATGTAATCAAAGCTCTTTCCTGCTTTCATATGACCTAGCAGAACCAACATTTCATCTTGATTCTTCACATCAGCCTGAGAAAATACAAAACAATATTGATTGTTAGGAGGCGGAAGGAAAGTAGCGAGAAATATATGCAAAACATAAAGGCTCTTTCCTGCTTTCATATGTCCCAGGTTCATGTAGGACAGTGTGTTAATACCCTATGGTGAGCAATTGATACTCAATGACCAAGTCCCTTGGTAATTGAGTCATAAGTCTCTTAATTGCTTATTCTTCTAAGACATATTACTTGCTCTCTTAAAGGTAAAGACCAGTTATGGTCATGCGATTGCATTGTAAAAGAAACGTTGTGGAATCGATCAGAAAAGGTTGATCATCTAGCAACTAGCATCTACAAGGTTCTGGAATCATCAAAATGATAAGAAATTTGGCCCATTCTTCGTAAAGTTACAAGCACTATACACAGAAAGATGTATATGGGACTACCCTATATCTCTCACAGACCATGAGAGAAACAAATTTACCAAATATATGAATTAGTAGGCGGTTTCCCGGCAAATTTTTTATCATCATGTATTAGTCAAAACATATTCTTTCACATGATTGGTAATGAGAGCTCCCATTTCATTTTTTGAAATTGGGGCGTTTCCAATACTGGTCTTTACCTTTAAAAGACACAAAAGGTAAATTCATATATTAAACTCCCCTTCTAACGATTGGTTATGCCTGACACAGTGAAATCAATCATATTCACAAATGATTTTGAGGAGATAGCGTTTGAAATGCTTTGATACCAACCAACATGAACAAATGTTGGAAAGCTGGTAATTAATGTCTTGCCATAGTTTGGTGTAAACCTGTTTTCTGGTTGCTACATTTGCATACTGTATATTAAAGCTGATATTTTGACAGGCTAAGAGACGTTTATGCGAGTAGTTGCTTTCGCGAAAAGCACACGTCAGAATTAATGAATGGGCATGACGTATTCACAAACTTTCTCACGCCAAGACATACACACACAGGCAAAGTACACGTACGTACACACACAAGTTTGAGCAGCCCATCGCACCACATACAGCCGAGTACCGTACCGACATAGAGTGAGAAGGCTGATTGATTTTAAGACAGGGGTGCGGGCGTAATGCATGGTGATTAAAATACCAAGTACGTATTCCAATCATTGACAAGAGTTACAAAAGAGTAAGAGACTTTTGAAAAATGAGAACTTTCCCACTTGTTGTCGCGGAAAGGTAAATCACAGAGTGATTGTTGCAAGCGGTACAAATGCAACCACTGCTACACATTAAGCTGTGTATAGCATGCTTAGTGAGTGTGGGCATGTACATGTACGGCAGAAGTGGCAGTGGCCAGGTAAATTGCACTGGCGAACGAGGGGATGCTAGCACATAATTTTATGCTGATATTTTCCCACTCTGGAATGATGAGGTGGCAATATTTTCATGTGTTGTTAAATTCGCATATTCACACAAAATAAAACCCTCAGAAAAATAACAGCTTATACAGTACGTTCCTTTACTCAAATTCAAGTTTTCGATTAATTGTCATTAACTGACAGAAGAGTGAAAGGACGAACTTAGATTCCCCAGATTTCCTGACTACTGACTCTGGGAACAAAAAGTTTGAATTTCCTGCTCCCCCAACCCTTCATAAAATCTATTGACCACTTTACCTTAATAAAATTGACGAGAGGCTCTGCCCTAGTAACCATGACTACAAGGGAGACGGGTTGCTGGGTGTCAGTGGGTCTTGTGAGTTTACTTGTGGTGGATCTAGAGAAAAGATACATGTACATAGATCAAGCAGAAGTCAATGAATAATAATTCCATTTACATGTATATAGCGCAGATCCTAAATGAATATACTATACTGCACTCAGTACAAAGTATCATATTATTAACCTGGCTGTAGCTGAGCTGCCATAATAAGGCACTAAAGCATTCAAGCGATTCCTTCCTGCTGAGTCCCAATTTACATCACCTGGGCGGAGAGTGGCAAATATAGATTAATGTCTTGCCAAAGGAGAGGTGCCGTGGTCGAGTGGATATGTCACCGGACTGTATAAGAACAGAATATTATTCTTAATATTATTTATTATTGGTGCCGCGGCGGGACTCGAACCACAAACAATGCGATCCAAAGTCCAAACATGATGGATATTCGGAGACACACGTACGATTGTGGGAGTCTTTGTTCCATTACTACACTGGGAATGGGTGACTATGTCTTTCTTTTCTGTTTCGGATTTAAATGCACATCCCTGTACATAGTAACTTTAATAGTCAGAGTTGGGTTATAGTAATCTGGCTATTGTTTGCCTATAAAACATATAATTTAGACATACTGGATAAAGTCTGTTGATCAGAACTATAGGTTTGTCATCAGAAATTGCTTTCAGACAGCAATTCTGAATGGGATCATCAAATCAACAGAAATTGTCTTAAGATTGGAATCTCATGGACTAATTACATACTCACTCATACCAAAACTCAACAAATCGACTTTGACGGACCCGGATTTGAAAACAAGTCAGGCCTTTAGGATGGTGACATTAAAGGTTGGTCTCTAGACACAAATAAGCACATCTGATTCATACAATCTTTACAAAATCCAACCATACACAAATACTATCATTGAACTTTCCACTCATCACCGTGTGGGTAGATCAGTCAAGAATTATCTGATTTAGTCATTCCTTGCCACACCACTTTAATCATAAAGTCCTGGGCCCCCTTTCATAAAACTTGTCATCAATAACAAGTTACGATAACTGTTATAAGCTACTGAAATCATGGCACTTGATTGGCCGAGAGCAAATTTGCCATTGAAATTTAGCATTTGTTATTGACAACAAGTTTCATGAAACATGGCCCTGGTCACTTTTTTAGGAAGACCAACGCCAGCTCACCTTGCAGTAGTGATCTCTTTGACTTGCGTCTCATTGAGTACTCCACAGGCTGAGAGCTGGCCAAGGAGTTGTTTGATGGCATCGCATCGTTGCTTGGTATCCAGAAGGTCCAGGAGAACATAGAATCTTAGGAGGTAGTGGAGACCTTCAACCAAGGCTTCACAGGACCCAGAGTCATCAGCCATGCTCTGCTGAAGACGCTGGATGATTTGAGGAAGCTGGGGATTAATAATACAAATCAAACTCACTTGAAATTCTGATAATGGAAATGCTTGATGGCAACACATCGTTTTTTGGTATCCACTGGGTCTAGGAGAACATAGAATCTTAGGAGACCTTTAACAGAGGCTTCACAAGACCCAGTGTCATAAGCCACCCTCTGCTGGGGACGCTGGATGATCTGACGAAATTGGGGATGGTAAGAGGAAATTAGAACTCTCTAAAATTCTGATAATGGACTTTCTTGATGGCAACACATAGTTGTTTAGTATCAACTGGGTCCAGGAGAGCATGGAATCATAGAAGATAGTGGAGACCTTCAACCAAGGCAACACAAGACCTATTGTCATCAGCTACCCTCTGCTTAGGAGGTTGGATGATCTGAAGGAGTTGGGGATGATTTCAATTTTTCATTGGAGGACATAGAGCAATATGATATCCAAAATACACCTCCAAACCCTGAAATAAAAGTTTCTTAGGAGAAAGATTGAAATTGATATTTTAGTGTACAAACAAAAGGAAGAGTTCACCATCATAACATAACAATGACATCACAAAAGAATGATCGTGTTGCCAATTTGAGATTCTTTTTAGTTTAGTGAGTTGCGAAATGTAAATCTTACCTTGAGGAAAGTGAATGCTACCCATTTGATCTCCTCTGTTGGATCGCTGTCTTCCACCAGCCCTAGGAAGCTTGCATGGAGCAGCTCACGGTAGATGGCAGAGCGGGGGAGGTTCTGAGAGAGAGGGAGAGGGAGAGAGAGAGAGAGAGAGAGAGATGGAGAGAGAGAGAGGGAGGAAGGGAGAGAGAGATGGAGAGAGAGAGGGGAAGAAAGATGAGATTCTGTCACGATCCACAAATTCTCTCTTGATCATTTACAGTACAATCCATGTATTACTGTTATACATGATTTGCTGAAAGATGTGTTGCAAAGTTGTCAGCAAGTTCGTTTGGAGAAAAGCCTTTTGACGAGTACCAGCATAGACGTAGACGTAGAGGGTAATATGTGGAGCAAAGGACCCCTTTCACACTACTATTAACAGTGTTATGAGAGCACTGGAAGGTCATTTGGGGTAATATTTGGAGTCAAGGACTCCTTTCACACTGCTATTTGGGGGTTACTTTCAGAGCCTGTTGAAAAGAGCACTAAGATGTTACAGTTTACCTTCTCGGAATAATAATAACAATAATTATTAGATCAATTTATACAATGCATCTGCTATATTTACTATACTGCACTGTGATGAAAAAAAAACTCATAACAGTGAAACTTTACAGACACACAATAAAAAGGCATGTATTCTGCACATTTTCAAACAAATTACTTGCTGACAACTTTCTTTTCAAACCAAGAAAAAAAAAACATGATAACTTGGCACCTATTCTGTTGATCAGAACTAAAATGTTGTCCTCAGAAATTAACTTTCAGACAGCGATTCTGAATAGGATCATCACATCAACAGAATAGTTTGGGGTAAGGCCTAAAATAAAAATCTTGTTGTGTTGCCCTTTAGGTGCCAAAACATGGGTCTGTCGGTCAGAATTTTTTTTTTTTTTTAATACTTTTTTTTGCGCCCTTTTTTTTGGCCGATATTTTTCAATTTGAATGTTGTTGTTTTGTTTTGTTTTCCCCTGCCCTCTTTTGGCTGATATTTTTCAGTTTTTAATGCTTTAATACATGTGTTTCAGAGTCATCATTTTATTCATATCTTTTTTAGGATTTTGAAACTATAGGGCAGAAGACAAGTGAGAATTTGGGAATAATTTGATATTATGCATTTATATCCCATTTAAACAAACAAAATACATATTTTTGTATTCACTAATAAAAAATAATTAAAATTAAAAAAACGGTTAAATAAAAAATAAAAACTTTTTTTAAATGCCGACCATAGATTTTCAGATTTTTGGGTCAGTCGCAAAGGGCAATACAACAAGTTTTTATTTTAGGCCTAATCATAAAACTCCTGGATTACTTGTGGAAATTCAATGTGCATTAGAACCAGACAAAGTAAAATTGATCAGTTTTGCAGGGATATCATAAAAAAAGAGGTCCTAGACTCACCTGTAGTCTCTCCATGAGGAGGAGCTGGTCTACAAAGAGTTGGATATCACTGGTCAGATTGAGAGCTGCCTCCATGAATGTCATCACATTCACACTACAGCACAATGCCTTCAGACCAAGCGTGTTCTCACATCGGCTGATTGGTCTTGTGTGAAGGGTCTGCATGGGTATTCTGTATGTACAAAAGGGAATCGGTCATGTTCACACAACAGTACAATACAACTTTCATGAATGTCATCACATTCACACTACAGCATAATGCCATCAGACCAAGCGTGTTCTCACATCGGCTGATGGGTCGAGTGTGAAGGGTCTGCAAAGGTATTCTGTATGTACAAAAGGGAATCGGTCATGTTCACACAACAGTACAATACAACTTCCATGAATGTCATCACATTCACACTACAGCATAATGCCATCAGACCAAGCGTGTTCTCACATCAGCTGATTGGTCTTGTGTGAAGGGTCTGCAAGGGTATTCTGTATATTAAGAGAATCGGTCATGTTCACACAACAGTACAATACAACATCCATGAATGTCATCACATTCACACTACAGCACAATGCCTTCAGACCAAGCGTGTTCTCACATCGGCTGATTGGTCGTGTGTGAAGGGTCTGCATAGGTATTCTGTATATTAAGAGAATTGGTCATGTTCACACAACAGTACAATACAACTTCCATGAATGTCATCACATTCACACAACAGCATAATGCCTTCAGCCCAAGCGTGTTCTCACATCGGCTGATTGGTCGTGTGTGAAGGGTCTGCATAGGTATTCTGTATGAATAAAAGGGAATCGGTCATGTTCACACAACAGTACAATGCCTTCAGACCAAGGGTGTTATGTGAATGGTCTGCATGGGTATTCCTTGTGAGAAGAGGATGGGTTTAATACAGTACTACAGTTAAATTCACACTACAGCACAAGGCTTTCATACTAAAGAGTGTTCTCACACGAGCTAATGGCCCGTGTAGGAAGTGTCTGCATTGGCATTCTATATGAAATAAAAAAGAATCAGGCATGTTAACACTAAAGTACACTACACTTAAGTTTGTCTGTGTCCCCATGCAGATTGCCAATGATTTACAATTTTTCTTTCCTAACCAATTTTGACAGAATCTTATAACTTGGCGCATATTCTGTTGATCAGAACTAGAAGTTTGTCCTCAGAACTTATCTTTCAGACAGCGATTGTGAATAGGATCATCACATCAACACAATAGTGAAACAGGATTCGTCCTGGTAATACTGCCAAAACCAATTCTAACACCAGTGCTCTCAGTAGTTTTAGTAGTTTAGAGTTGGTTTCAGAATGTGTTGTTAAAGATGCTACACCACTTATCTTCAGGGCTTCTTAGGGACCAGCACAGGATTATTTGGGTAAATTCAAAGTGCATCAGTTTAGTTTGGTCTGTTATTAAACCCCCTCAATGTAACTGGTCTATTAAACTAAAATTAACCATAAACTGTGAATCACATATCACTGTACAGGTGGCCGGGTGCCTTTTAGGAATGCAGGAAGAGAAAGAATCGGTAGAAAATTTGAAGGGCAAACTATCTCCTAATACGGCAGTACCTACCTGGCAATGTCGGCAAGGTTGTTTTCTAGTTTCACCTTCAAAGAGTCAGCCTTCACGTCTTTCTTAGTGGAATGTTGAGGTGTTCTTGATAATAGATGCTCTAGATTACCTATTGAATAAACAGAAGGTTCACGCTGCTTATTAACAACTTAATATCAGATAGAGTGTTGATTACAAAATGCTACAGCAGCACAGAGTGTGGGGCTTTGCATAATCTTCTTCCGCATGTATGTATTATCATTAAGGATATCACAGTTTTTGATTTCCTATTTGGAAACTGTTTGAGTCTAATTCCAATGCAGTTTGTTGTGGCATTCTCGAAAAAGAATCGTAACCAATCATTAAGGTCTCAAAATTGGCAACGTGGTGCAAAATATCAAATCACTATTTTGTGTACAAATAGCCAGTTTTTAAGTTAAATTTTGCAATTTTGTGTCACATTGGTTCATTTAATACAATTTCTTTTTGTGTTTTCAAATTATGAAGGCGTGGAAAATAAGATAAATTGTTGCCAATTTGAGGTAGAAAAACTGATTAATTTGGAAAATAAGAAAACTCTGAACTCCTATGGGTTAAACAAACAAACAAGAACGGGACTTGCAGACGTACAGACAACCAGAAAACATAATGCCTCCGACAACTTTGTAGCGGAGGCCTAAGAACCCTGATACAATGTAACTTGGCACCTATGCTGTTGATCAGAACTAAAATGTTGTCCTCAGAAATTACTTTCAGACAGCGATTCTGAATAGGATCATCACATCAACAGCATAGTGCAACAATAACAATACAGAAAACTCTTTTGTTCAAACTTTATTTTAGACCCATCTTAAACCCAGCTTTCAATCTTAGTAGAAAACGGAGCATAGACTTCAAATTCACTTTTGAACAATATACAGTGAAAACCATCTAGATGCTCTTATGCTGCTGCCAGGTCTCTCAAAAGCTCTTTAAATTTTGATCAATTTTGAAGGACTTTGAGCTTTTAAAGCGTATCTGCACTAGTTTGGCCAGGACGGATTAGACCTCCCTGCATAGTCACTGGCAGGTGGTTATCTCATCAAATCAGCTCTCAACTAACATAAGAAAAAGGGGACCATGGGGGACCAACGGTCACAGATTAGGCATTGTTTGCTATATAGAGGGCGCAAATAGCTATAAGTAGTGCGGTGGGGCTTTAAGGAATGAAAGTATTTCTAAATTTACTGTACTTTGACTTGTCTAACTACTGGACAATTTGGATTGAGTTTCAGTAATCAACTGCCCCGGAACATCTGTACCTCACCCTCACTAGAAGCCTTTCAGAAGTACTTGAAGAAGTATTTATTGAACTCTTTTTCCCACCTTCATACCATGTAAAGCAGTGTGAAAACAATAGTGTGAGAGTACTATATAAATGAACATAAAGTCAAACCTGCTTTAGTGACCACCTGTCTACAAAGGCCACATTTGTTGTTTCCCTTGAAAATGGTTTCTCATTGAATCATGTACTTAAGGAGCCTGTCTACAAAGACCACATTTTGTGTTTCCCTTGGGTGGTTGCTATAGACAGGTTTGACTGTATTATTTTTATTATTATATTATTGAAAATGACCTACTCTGTTGTCTCTGCTGCATGCCAACAGGCTGTGGTCCTGAAACACTGTTTATGAGCGTTGTCAGATCAGTCATAGCTGTCTCAATGCGTGTCCAGAGAGCTGAAGAAAATAAAGATACAGGAATCATTAATAATTGGCAATACATGAGTTATCTCATCTACCGATAGTCATTCCTTGCCACACGACTTCAATCATACTTGTCATCAACACCAAGAATTAAAAATTGTTATAAGCTACTGAAATTCTTACATTTGATTGGTTATGATTGGATTTGTCATAGATCTGTGGTACTTGTCATTGATGACAAGTTTTATGAAACAAGGTCCTGGTACTCAAGCAAGAAGCAATCAATCAATCAACAATGTGAGGCAGAGATACAGATTTGAGATGGTTACAGTCTTTTCCAGTAACTAACCTGGAGCTAGCTTCATTGCCATTGCGGTTCAAAGAATCTTTAATCAAACAGTGAAATATAAACACTTGCATGAAGCATATAGGAAGTTGACATCTGATTGTGTTGTGTTTTTATATGCATGGTTTTAGGTTTATCCTTTTCTTCATTTTCCAAACATTTTTGTTTCTTTATGCGATATCATTTTCAATTATCAACAAATTAAAAAGATAGGTAATTAAAAGGATTGAAAAGATAAGACATGAGGTGTGTGTTGATCAGGATCAGTCAGTTATCAGCAAAGGAAGATTCCTCTGACAGCGATTCTGATAGACTTGGTCATCATATCAACACGTGGTAGCAAAATACATTACTTACGGTCCTGGTACTCGAGCATTATTACCCCGATATAGCCGAGCAGTACTCATTTACACTGGGTGGAGAGTGGTAAACGTGGATTAATGACAGTCTTGTTAAAATATTTCAGTGCTGTGCCAGGATTCAACCCCTAAAAATGAAGCGAATGAACCACTGTATCACCACAACTCTACGCTATACACACTATATATAAATTGGATGCATGTACTGCTCACTTACTGATGGGCTTTATGGGTTCCTTCTCTGGCTCAGCTCCTGCAGCGGGTGTACCGGGAGTAGAGGACGATGTCCCACCTGTGGGGTCTCCTGGCCCTGCTCCAGGCAAAGGTGCCGGTCCAGGTCCAGATCCCAGTACAGGTCCCATTCCAGGTCCAACTCCAGGTCCAACTCCAGTTCCAACTCCTGGTCCAACTCCAGGTCCAGCTCCAGGTCCAACTCCTTGAGGCCCTCCACCTACCACTCCTGCAGGACCTGAAATTAAAGATCAAATCTATTATTTCCCATTCGTAAGCAAATAATTACCGTCGGTGAAGGTGATGGGACAACTATCACTTTCGAGGCAATCTGGATGTAGCTATCTTTCCAAACTATCTTTCCGAAGCGAAGCTGAGGAAAGATAGCGTATACAGTAGTGCTGTAGCCGAACCGCCGAACCGAACGGAAGTTCGCCGAACATGGCACTTCCGAACCGAACCAAACCGAACCGAACCGAACGCAAAGGTCTGGTTCGGATGTTAAAAATAAAAACTTATAAAAAACAGTTATTGACGAGCCTAAATTTCTATTCAGATGGCAGCTTTCATGACTCTAACATTAGACGACAACCGTCTCGGAAAATCTTTAAAAAATATCATTTATTGACAAATTGAAAACATGATTCTTTTAAAATTGAAAATAAAACACAATTCAAGACGGAAATACGAATGTAAGTAGTATTTTTCTTCACAAATAATTACGTTTAGAGCAGTTTTTAATGTGAAATTCGTACTGGTCGGAAGCAGTGTGCAGAGGTCCTCCGTGCTGGTCGGGCCCGGAAGGCCAACCGCCGTGACAATAACGCTGCTTGCTATTATACTACCGAACCCCGAACCGAACCAAGTTCGGTGAAAAATTGCCGAACTCTGCCGAACCGAACCGAACACGAACATAGCGTCTGACTTACAGCACTAGTATACAGTCAGATTGCCGTGGAAGTGATAGTTTGCCATCACCTGAAACCAAGAGGTGATTATTTGCTTCATATTCCACATCAAAAAACATTTCACTTCTTCCGTCATTTTAGGGCAACAAGTCATCAATTAACAGCTAGCAAGCGGTGTACGATATGTACACAGCATGCAGTACTTACATACGTACGTATACAATCTTCAGTAAAAGTGTGTTGCACTGTGTAGATAGTAATACTTTCTACACGGTTCAACAAACTTTTCTTCTTCCATCAATGATGGGCGAACTATCTTTCATTACGTGACTTACTTTTGACCAATCGTAGCACAAGATTATTTGTATGTGGAATATAATAATCAATATCATATGCTCTACACATAATTTCCTGTTGATTCCCCTCAGCAATGAGAGTAATCTGGCTATTCATTTGCATTAAAACATTTTGTTTAGACATGCTGGATAAAGTGTGTTGATCAGAACTATAGGTTTGTCCTCAGAAATTACTTTCCGAACAGCGATTCTAAATAGGATCATCATATCAACTAAGGCTGCGACGGGTAGTCGAATGGTACCCGCACGGTTAACAACTACTCGGGTACGATTTCTCGTACCCGAATATTCGGCCGCAAAAAAAAAAAAATTAAAAAAAAAAAAAAATGTCCAGGCCCACGCTTACCCGTGCCAGGGAGAGCGGCAGCCGCTGGCATGGTACCGTCGGTAAAAATGTTTCCCAACTCAAGCGCTGTCAAACTTACCTTTCAGAAACTGGGACCAAATGTCCAGATTTCTGTTTCGACTTGCGAGGAAAATGAATTATTCTGCCATCTTTGGTTTTTAAAACAGCATTGTTTACCGTTATTATTCTTATTAAATCGGCGCCTTCAACTGCAACTCAAAGTAAAGTTGCATGCAGTTTCGGCGAGGGATCTGGGAAACTGCCAAGTGGTATGGTAGTGGCAAAAAAAGAAAAAAATTCAAAAAAATCAAAAAAAATCAAAAAAATTCAAAAAAATTCAAAAAAATTCAAAAAAATTATAAAAAAACATGGCGTCCGAATATTCGAGTATTCGCTTGTGAGGATGGAAGTGTACTCGGGTACTTCATTACACTGTTGTGCACAGCCTTAATATCAACAGAAATAGTGGCAAGCTCAGCATCTCATCGACTTATGACATATTCACTCATGAAATTCCCCATTCATTCAAAGAGTCAATGAACCTACGAACTTATGAGCCAATGAATTTATGAACCCACAAACTTATGAACTCATGAATTTATGAACCCACAAACTTATGAATTTATGAACCTATGAACTTATGAAATCATGAACTCATGAATTCATGCCTATGTAGAGCAGGAGCTTGAGGTTGTCCCGGCTGCACATCTTACGCAGGAGAAGTCGTCAACCTTTCGGAAGATGTTCTTACACTGATTTTACAATACACGCTTTATGAACATATGAAATTACAAACTTATAAACTCATGAACTCAAGAATTAAGAACTTGTAAACTCATGAACTTATGAAGTCATGAACTCAAGAACTTATGAACTCGTAAACTCATGAACTTATGAAGTCATGAACTCAAGAACTTATGAACTCGTAAACTCATGAACTTATGGAGTTATGAACTCAAGAACTTATGAACTCACATACTCATAACTTATGACTTTATGAACCCACAAACTTATATGAACTCATGAATTTATGAACCCACAAGCTTATGAACTCTGAATTTATGAACCCACAAACTCATGAATTTATGAACCTACAAACTTCTTAACTCATGAACCTAGACCTTATGAACTTTTGAACTCGTAAACTTATGAACTCGTGAAAATAACCTGCTATTGCTGCCGTTGCTGCCTCCAGTTTGGCCAGGCATTCCCCTTCATCCTCCAGCCTGCCTATGTAGAGCAGGAGCTTGAGGTTGTCCCTGCTACACATCTTACGCAGGAGGTCGCTCATGTAGTCCACGTTGCGTGAGATGGTGATGATGTCGCGCGACTCCACCTGGAGGTGCTCCAGGGATTGGGTGATGGAGGCCAGGAGCCAGTGGACCACCTCCAGGAGCTCCACGCTCAGCTGGAGACCCTCCTCTACCGTACTTCGAACCCTGTGTGTAGACAGCCAAGACAGAATGTCATCAATGTCCTTTTGGATCTGTAACATACTCTCCATTACAACATCATTACCACTCAGTTAATTTTATTCATGTTCTTATACCGGTAATGAATAATAATTAGATCAATTTATAAGGCGCAATACAAACAAACTCTACTGAAATGTGATGAAAACAGTTTGTGTTGATCAGGATCAGTCATTTATCAGCATGGAAGATTCCTCAGACAGCGATTCTGATATACTGGATCATCATTTCAACACATGGTAGCAAAATATGCAAATTACAGTGCATCTCTCCTCTACAGAAATAAAATACATTTTCTCTTTCAAAAACATATCTTTTTTGAAAGTCACAGATAGTGATTCAATAACTTACACTTGTATTCTTATTTTAAAGTAAACTAGATGGAATTCGACTGCGCGCAGTCGAAAATGATGCCTCCGTCATAGAGCAATTTTACAAACCGAAACGGAAGAAATTTTTCAAATTCAAGTAAGTGAAAATTCTCCAGTGGTTCTTGAGATATCGCGATAACGATCTCAATGTATGGAATTTCATAAGTTGACCTCTGTGACCCTTGACCTTTGACCTACGTGCTCCAAAATCTAATCAGATTGTCTTCCTATGGTGATACACACTATCATTAAGTTTGAAGTTTAAATCTCCAGTGGTTCTTGAGATATCATGATAACAATCTCAATGTATGGAATTTCATAAGTTGACCTCTGTGACCCTTGACCTTTGACCTACGTGCTCCAAAATCTAATCAGATTGTTTTCCTATAGTGATACACACTATCACTAAGTTTGAAGTTTAAATCTCCAGTGGTTCTTGAGATATCATGATAACAATCTCAATGTATGGAATTTCATAAGTTGACCTCTGTGACCTGTGACCTTTGACCTACGTACTCCAAAATCTAATCAGATCGTCTTCCTATGGTGATAAATACTATTCCCGAGTCTTAAGTTTAAATCTTAAATGGTTCTTGAGATATTGTGATAACGGTCAAACGGGACGGACGTACGGACGTACGGACGGACAACCCGAAAACATGATGCCTCCGGCACCACCTTTGGTGGCGGAGGCATAAAAAGGCTTCCTACTAAATGCACGACATATGGTTGAATAATGCACACAAAATGTTAAATTCCAAGATCTGAGGTGAAATTTTTCTGATCTTTTCCAACTGCTGGAAAATGTATATAATTTGGCCTTATCTCTGCAAACGGATAATCCTCCATCATCAATCTAGTTTGGATGCTCACCCTAGCTTGTTCATGCAGAAGATGAAGATCTCTAGAAGACTTCTCATGCAGTAAGGTCTTGTGACAGCAGTATCACTGTACTTTGTCATGGCACTCAGGACTCCAGGCAGAGACACCACCTGTCAAAGCAAGAAGCAATCAATTAATCAATCAATACATCATGTGATGTAATATACATGAAGATAACAAACCTGGAGCTAGCTACAGTGCCATTGTGGTTCAAAGCATCTTTAATCAAACAGTGTAATATTCACTTGTATTATGAAGCATTACATGAAGTTTACATCTGGAGTCTCTGGACCCTGTCTTATAAAAAGTTGAAATGAATCTAAACTTGTTTTGTGATCGATATCAATCGCAACTATGTACAAAGGAGATATGGGAATGCAAAAGCGTGATTGATAGCAGGACTCACAATTAATTTAATAATTTTGATTGACTCAATCGCAAATTTGCAGCTCTTTATAAGCGGGGTACTGCTTTTGCGTTTTGCGTTTTGCGTTTGCGTTTTGTCTTTTATGTGCACGATTTTAGGTCATCATTTATTTTCTTCACTTTCCAAAGATCTTTGTTTCTTTATGCGATATTATTGTCAACTATCAACAAATTAAAAAGGTTATTAAAAAAAGATTGACAACGATAACAATGAAAATACATGAAGTGTGTGTTGATCAGATTCAGTCATTTATCAGCAGAGAAAATTCCTCAGACAGCGATTCTGATAGACTTGATCATCATATCAACATGTGGTAGCAACATATATTACTTACGGTGTATCTCTCCTCTTGCATATATTCTCCCCACTAACTACAAATGAAATGCAGCAGAGGTTCAGTAAATATATTTCTTTTTCAAAACATATCTTGTTTGAGGTTGTACAGATAGTGATTTAACAACTTACACTTGTATTGTTATTTTTAAGTAAAACAAAATTAGAATGATTCACAATTATGATTATGACTTCCCTAGTACTCTGATAAAACTGGCACCAAGGTCCAATACAAAGAGGGAGAGAATGAAAGGAGGGGATAGGGAGGGGAGGGTAGTGAGAGAAAGAGAGATAGAGAGACAGAGAGAGAGAAAGGAAATAGGAGGGGAATAAGGGACTGGTGAGGGAGTGACTGGGGAGGGGGAGGGAGAGGATTTGAGAGAGAGAAGTGGAGTAGAGAGAGATAAGAGGATAGCAGGGAGGGAGGGACTGAGAAGGGGAGGGAAGGAAGAGGGGAGGGAGAGAGGGGAAAGGAGGTAGAGAGCGAGACAGAGAGAAGAGAGGAGACAGAGAGAGAAGAGGAGGAGAGAGAGAAAAGGGAAGGAAGAGAGAGAGAGGGGGAAGCGGGGATGGAGGGAAAGGAGAGGGGGACGAGAGAAGAAAAATAATTTGCTTACGTCTGACATGATGGCATGTTTGAGATATGACAGGATGAGGCTGCTTGGAGAAGGGCCAACAAATGTCTGGGTCAAAAGCATCTCTGTTTACAAACAGTAAAAGAAAAAGAAATATTTGTGACAGAATATGTGATAGCATAAAATATCCAATGACAGATATCAGTCAGTATGTAATCTTTAGCGAAAGAGTATTGATGCCAGTGTACACTCTAGGTCTACATATACCTGTTTGCGGGCAACTTTAAGATATTCATTTAGCCATTTTAGCCCCCCCCCCTCATAAATTGAAAAGAAAAGAAAACAAACACCAAAATAACCTATCCTGTGGTAAGAAATGCAGTCGAGAAACAACTACTGTAGTAGCTGTGCGAGTGCAGTAAACAGGCAATAACACATATTTTTCTGTGCTGAATTAAATTGTTAAGATGGTTTATTAGATACAGTGAAACTTGCTTTTAATAGCAACCACCTGTTTATAAAGAACACATTCCTTGTCTCCCTTGAATACCTAGATATTCGCATTGACAGTTGACAATTGCATCAAAGGAACCTGCACTTAAAGACCACCTGCCTATACAGACCACTTTTCTTGTCTCCCTCGGTTGGTCTTTCTATACAGGTTTCACCTTGAACTTGCACAAGAAAACAGCTCTACCCAAGAATGTTCAAGCTTCCAGTTTATTTGTTTCACACTTCACAAAAACAAAATTCACATAATTGACAAAATTACAGTCAACCCTTTCTATAGCGACCGCCCAAGGGAAACACAAAAAGTGGTCTTTGTAGACAGGTGGTCTTTGTAGACAGGTTTCTTTAGTACATGTTTCAAAGAGAAACCATTTTCAAGGGAAACAAGAAATGTGGCTTTTGTAAACAGGTGGTCTTTGTAGACAGGTGGTCACTAAAGCAGGTTTGAATATAAAATATACTCAAAGTATGACATTATATAATCAAGTCTGTGTAAAGATGTCAAAGTTTTTTTTTTAATGGTAGGTTTGTAACAAGGTGAAATGTGAGGACTGAGGAACATATTAAAAAGCTTAGCTTGTAGATTATACATGTACATGTAGGTTCCCCTAAATAAAAACTAACGTTTGAGTGAAGTGGTTGCAATGGTGAAGGACTGAACAAAAATAATGTTGGATGTAGGTAGCAATAAATAGACTGATATCTTTTGTAGCACCCTGTACCTGCTATTTGATTGGCCTCATCTGCTGATCCCGATACGATATACTGCTTGATCTTGGTGCTCCACTGGAAGTCTGCCCATCTCTCTCTCCATGCCTTGATGAGCAGAGCTTGGACAGCCTTCACTCTGCTCTCCTCCATGTTCAGTTACGGACCTCGAGCTGATCTGAAATGTATGTTCACAAGTAATAATCAGAGTGTATTTATACAAGGATATCCTCGTAAACGTGGACAACTTGCGTCCTAAAAAATAAGGATCATTTTTATGATCTGCGCTCTCCAGGTTTCGGGTTCCCGAAACACGCGCTGGCAATGCGAAAAATGGATTCCGCGTAAGAAAATACCCCCAGTTCACTGCTACTTTTATGGGTCGTCTGTCTTCCGAGGATTTATCGCTCATAACGTGAACTGAAAGTCTCTGAACAAAGTCGATGTAAAATGCATGAAGAAAATCATTGCCGAATACGTTTTTTTGATATATGAACTAGTGCTGTAACATCACGGATATCTCCAATTCCGTTTAACCGCCAGTCAAAACCGGACGGTTTTCGGTTAAACGATTAAAAAAAAAAAAAAAAAAAAAAAATCGTTTTTTTTTTTTTTTTTTTTTTTTACCGACTCTGCATTTGCTTGTGAACTTGTCACAAATAATAGTAACAATGTTGTTTTTAGAAGAATGTGTAAGATTATTAATGTAAATTAAAAACAGTAGAGGACCTAGGACAGAACCTTGTGTAAAAGTTGGATGAATTATTATTATAAACTACATATTGAGATGATGAGATCTATTACAAAGATTACTTTCAAACCAAGATGACAGACAAATTGGAGTGTTGTTCTAGTTTTGGAGTGGTGAGTCAACACACAGATTACTGAGCTGGGAGACATTGCCAGGCATAGTGCCAGGTGGAGGGGCATAAATCGAAACTTTAAAAAAAAAATTTTAAAAAAAAATTATAAAAAAAAAAAAAAAAAAAAAAAAAAAAAAAAATCAGGAAAACGAAACCGTCCAATTGAAAACGGAATCCGCCATGGGCGGTCGGATACCGGACGGTTAAACGTTTGAATACAGCACTAATATGAACTCCTGCAAAAATGCTGACAACTCTTATTTTTGCGGACACGTCTGTCGGTGTTTACAAAGATGATCCTCGTTTAAGCGGACAACCTAAGCCTAATTTGAACCTAATTTGAATTTCACAACTGGCATGTTTTGATTTTACCCAGGCCAAGACTTGTTGCAAATAAAAGGAAGGCTTCAGCTTGGAAGATTGAAGACTGCTATCTTATCTCAACCTCAACAACAACAATTTCCATTTTCATTCACTGACTGTAGGCTTGGGAATCCCTACACACACATACACACACACAGCATACACGCTTGATTTACCCCAGCGGAACTCCAAATTTAGCGACCGCGGCGCTGCAGGCGCAGCCGATGCGACTGGCATGATTGCCCTCAACAAAGAAAAATGAATAACCAGCTTGCCTGATCTCATTCGACCAATTCCACATTAAAATAAAGCTTAACATTTCTTCTATTCCCGTTAAATATTCTGAATAATGAATAACTTACTGGGCACTTATTGTAAATGAGTTTAACTTACCTTACAAGCTCGGACTTCATGAATTTCTTCGACAAAATACTGAGAGCTGGAGATTGAGATCGTAAAGCTGCTAGATTTAAAATGTGAGTTACCAGTAGGGGCGCTGGTCCAAGAATAAGGATCGTCTTCATAAACGAGGATCGTCTTCGTAAACACGGACCGATGCGTCCTCAAAAATAAGGACCGTCTGCATTTTTGCAGACGTTTCATATTTTTGATCGGTGCATTGGCGATACAAAAAACAGATTCTGCAATGATTTTCTTGATGCATTTTACATTGACATTGTACAGAGACTTTCACATTATAAGCAATAAATCCTTGGGAAGACGGACAACCCATGAAAGTAGACGGTGAACTAGGGTTATTTTCCCCCGGGGAATCCATTTTTGGCATCGCCAGCAGGCCGTTCTGTAACATGAAACCCCAGAGCGCCGA
This sequence comes from Strongylocentrotus purpuratus, assembly GCF_000002235.5. NCBI lineage: Eukaryota > Metazoa > Echinodermata > Echinoidea > Camarodonta > Strongylocentrotidae > Strongylocentrotus > Strongylocentrotus purpuratus. Next base: position 16,197,190 of record NW_022145604.1, read on the forward strand.
TGAAAAAAAACGTCCTCAAAAATGCAGACAACCCTTATTTTTGAGGACGCATTTTGTCCTCGTTTATGAGGATATCCTTGTTTATGAGGACGATCCTCATTCTCGGACCAGCGCCCCTACTGGTTACTATTCTTTGCTAAAGTCGCCCAAATAAAAATGAAACGTGATATCGCGTTAGAGCAAAGAGACTCGGAGGGGGGGGGGGGGGGGGGTGTTTTGGCTCTCTTCAAAGTGCATGTGATTATGATGTTGAATTGTTTAGATTGGGAATTAGAATTAGGTATTTTAATGCAATGTAGATTGAAAAGGAGGAAAATGCACCGGGGGCGTCTCCAAAGGGGGGGGGGGGGGATGTGGGGTGCGACACCCCCCACCTGTCAGGATATTGTCGGTAAAATTGCGCTGCTGTCGGGAAAAAAGAGAATAGGGGGAGGGGAAAAAAGAGAGGGAAAGGGAAAGAAAAAAAAAGGAAAAGGAAAAGAAAAGAAAGGAAAGAAAAGAGAAGAAAGAAAGAGAAAAAAGAAAAAGAGGGAGGAGAGGAAAGAAAGGAAAAAAAAGAAAAGAAAGAAAAGAAAGAAAAGGAAAAAAAGAAGAAAAAAAGAGAGTAAAAGGGAAACAAAAGAAACGGGGGATGAAAGAGAGGAGAGAGAGAGAGAGGAGGTATAAGAGCCTGAGAGAGGAGGAGTGGGAGTAAAAGAGAGAGGGGTGTTGTTGGGTGCAGAGTCGTCTCGTCGAGGGAGCAAGAAAGACACGGGTAAATTATGTTGCTGTGTCAGTGTCGGGTCAGCTGCATGTGTCGGTATTCTTGCTCGATCCTCGTGTACTACAAGTTTTTTTCCCTACGAACTGTGACTTTTTATCCGCTGTGATCACTTCGAGAGTGACTACAACTACACTACTTGTATTTTCTCGAAGTTTCACTTTCCTATAATATCAGCTAAAGAAATCAGAGGTTTAAAATTTTAGGGGAAACTAAATTCAAACAAGGTTTATAAGAGTCAACAACGGTATGACGAATCGTCTTTCTTTCTCTATATTGTGATGAAACGCCAAAAATTCCGAAGGGGAAAACTTCATTTAGACGAGTCGAGAACGGAACAACAAATCGTCTTCTTTCCCTAATAATTTAAGGAAACGTCAAAGCTTCCGCGCTTCGCGCGGAAGGGGGAAACTGAATTCAGATGAATAGGGCTTATTAAGAGTCGAAAACAGTACGACGAATCGTCATCATTTCCCTATATTGTGATGAAACGCCAAAAATTCCGCGCTTCGCGCGGAAGGGGAAAACTTCATTTAGACGAGACGAGAACGGTATATACAACGAATCGTCTTCTTTCTGGAATAATTTAAGAAAACTTCAAAGCTTCCGCGCTTCGCGCGGTACGGGGAAGCTTCATTCAGACAAGGATTAAGAGTCGAGCACGGTTCAACGAATCGTCTACTTTCTCTAATAATTTAATAAAACGCTAAAGCTTCCGCGCTTTGCGCGAGAGGGGGGGGGGGGGAGGGAATACTGAATTCAGACAGGGATTAACAGTCGAGAACGGTACAGGGAGGGGCCGGAACTGAATTCAGATGAGGATTAAGAGTCGAGAACGGTACAGCAAATCGTCTTCTTTTTATAATAATTTAATAAAACGTCAAAGCTTTCAGGCTTCGCGCGGGAGGGTGGGGGGGAATTCATTCAGACAAGAATTAACAGTCTAGAACGGTACAATAAATCGTCTTCTTGTCCTAATAATTTAAGGTTATGTCTAAACTTCCGCGCTTCACGCGGGAGGCCTTTCACCCACACCCCCTAATGAACGCGATCTTTAGGTGATTCACTTGCTCACTACCGCCCCTCCCTAAAATAAGATCCTAGCTCCGCGCCTGCATTAAAATATATAGCTATGATACTGACTAAATGGACGAAATGAATCGTATATTTATGTCGTCGAGGAAAATGACTATTTACGCATACACTCTTATTTCCACGGCGTCAAATATCACTCTAAATGGCGTCAGCTGGGAGTCAACTATATTCCTAGTTAAAGTGACACGGATTCCGAATCAATTTGACTCGGATTGTGTGGCATCAGCTGAGAATTGACTCAATTCAGAGTCAAGTTGACTCCTTTTCCGTGTCACTTTAACTAGGAATAGAGTTGACTCCCAGCTGACGCCATTTGGAGTGAAATTTGACGCTGTGGAAATAAGAGTGTACGTACGCAAGTATTATAGATAGTCCATTGGAAAAACAATTTAGCCTTCGGCCCCGGGTTTATAGGGTTGAATTTGTAGATATTGGGACATTTATTTTTGTCGGTAATTGGTGGCTAGTTGTGTCAGTAATCGTTGGCCGCTACACCCCCACCCCCATTGAAAAAGGTCTAGCGACGCCCCTGGCAGTGACATACCATGTCATTTAAAGCCCCACTGTCCTACGTGTAGCTACTTGCTCCCTTTATATAGAAAACTTCCCCAATCCGTGCCTGTTGGTCCCCATGATCCTCTTTTTCTTATGTTAATTGAGAGCTGAGTTAATGAGATAGCCACCTGTCAGTGACCTCGCTGTGTGGTCTAATCCCTTCTGGCCCAGTAGTGTTGACGGTCTTTGATGGTGCATTGCAAGCGGCACTAAAAATGCCACCCCGCCCTTATTAAAGTGATGAGACGACTCTTGGAGTCTTAGGGACATAATTTTACCGGGGTTGCTGTCCATATCATCATCTTTGCAGAATTGCAGTATCTCGATTTCAGCAATTAAAAAGTGAAGTGAGTAACATGGGAGTGACACAAACGTTTACACTTAATTTCACTGAAAATGTAATATATCTACCAAAATAGTCTAAATAAATAATACGTAAGGTTTCAACTATCAAAGAAACTATCGCTGCCGGATATCAGTTTGTTCGATTATCATCAGGGATGCTGGCGGGCCCCTGGTTCATACGCCTCTTATTAGGTTTTTCCATTGTAGCTCGTATATAACAATGATGACGCTTAGGTTTTTGTTGTCTTTTACAGACATAATATAGGCCCGAATTCACAAAGGAGGTTTGTCGACAAACCTTGGTTTTCGTACGTCATATGACGCGCTTAATTTACGCGTTTTTTTACAAACCTGGTTTGTAAAGAACAAAAGGAGGTTTGGCGAAACAAAAGGAGGTTTGAGCTCAAACCTTGCTTTGTGAATTCGGGCCAATGCGGGCGTGAGGGAGTGAAATTGATCCGTTAAAAATAAATTAAAACTGGGGGGGGGGGGGAGGGGTGCACATCCAACAGTTCATAATTCCTCCAAAAGATATAGGATTATATTTGATTTCATTTTCAGAATCAGGAGCCTTCAAAATTAGTATGACCCTTCGGTATGAAAAATTTATTACATGAATATTAAATGAACATTCCGAATAAAGGCGATATATACATCATCACAATATAGATAATAGTCACTCTAGTCTAGGTATATACAATGTAATTTGGCTTTTCAAATCTCTAATTACTAATTTTTTATATGCATTCTACCATAGACGTCTATGATTCTACCTATCTATGGCATAATGAAAAACACAGTTTTAGTCAGAAGGTGATACAAAAAGCATACCCCCCCCCCCGATAATCAGGAAATCTTTATTCTTGTAATAAGACTAGATCAACAAGGCAGCTTTATGATCACATAGCACCCGTGATGAATGAAAATCTTCTCTAGCAGCACGGCCAGCGAAGCCCGGAGCGCGGCCAGCCTGGTACCGGAGCGGTGCCCGTGGGAGACTTACGTAATAGCGTATCTTTCATAATCTAGCTGAGCTGCGGCTATACGGTGCAAGAGATGGTCAGTAAAGCAATTTGTTATTATGAGCTTGTCACCCATGTGGAACTGCAATATTATTACTTGGGAGCTACACGTTTCGTAGCTTAATAATAATATTAATATACAAAATTTGAATGGTTTCACTAAGTTTAGTTTCATTGTTTTGATGAATCCACGACCATGACGGCCTCGCTAAAATAAATGCATGCAGCAGATTCACCACTTCAAAGTGTTAGTGGACTTCATTCATGGGTAGGCTATTGCATAATATTTATATTGGGTCTCTATATATATTTTGAATTCTTTCTGTAAACCCTTGAGGTTTGATCGCAATGTCTATAAATCTAACGTTAGATACATTGAGATTTCCTTTATCTGACTTTACGATTGTGATCTAACTTTAAACTTAAAAAATCTAGAGTAGGTCTAGGCCTAGACTCTAGGCCGAATTTTCTGTCTCTTTCGTTTGTTAGCCTCTTGAGCCGACCCTACCCCAATAAGAGGCTAACGAACGAAAGAGACGGAAAATTCGGTCTAGAGTAGGCCTAGAGGTCTAGACCCTATCTAGATCTACATACAGTAAACTGCACTGAAATTCTTCCTCTTTAATATTTTTTCTTTATATCATTAATTTCATAATTTAGGATACACTATTGCTTATTAGACTAAATTTGTTCATTGATCATTATTGTTATTATATTTTTATTTTTATTATTATTATTGTTGTTGGTGTTCCTACTGTTATTATTTTTATGATCATCATCGTGATCATCATCATCATCGTGATCATCATCATCATCATCATCATCATCATCATCATCATCATCATCATCATCAACAACATCATCATCATGCATTATCATGATCATCATCACCACCACCACCACCACCACCATCACCATTACCATCACCACCACCACCACCACCATCACCATCACCATCACCACCACCACCACCATCACCACCACCACCACCACCACCACCATGCCACCACCACCATCATCATCATCACTACCACCATCACCATCATCATCATCATCATCATCACCATCACCACCACCACCACCACCACCACAACCACCACCACCACCATCGTCACCATCACCATCATTATCACCACCACCACCACCACCACCACCACCACCACCACCACCACCATCGTCACCATCACCATCATTATCATTATCATTTTCATTATCATCATCTGATTATCATCATCTTCATCATCGTCATCATCATCTTTATTACAGTATTATCATTGAAGATAGTCAATTCACTTTTACTAAACTCTGTTAATTGCCTTTTATTAGGACTGGACCTGCTCGTTGATCATTTGGCAACTGTTTCACTATTTATATTCAAGGGAATATGTGATCCTTAAAAAGAAATTCAGATTTATCGCTTAAAATTAGACACAAATGAGCCAAAAAATGAGTTGACACCTTTCCAGCTCTCCTGAGACATGTTTTCTCTGCCGAAGAAAACCATAGACATTAAAAGTCCTGTCAGAGACAACAAACATATTCAAACAAAATACATAAAATGAATTGTTTTCTCTTGTATTTTTCAATACAGGTGATTTCGAGATGAAATGATATCCAACCTGATGTTCAAGTAGTCGTTGGATAATCCTCAGCCTCGGGAATCCAACACCACTGCCACCACAGCCAAGAGGCCCAACACAGACATGACAGGCAAGGGCTACGCAAGATTCACTGATGATGATGCTGATGAGCAAGGGCTGAGAGACACTACTCTAGAACCTCCTACATCCCCACCAGCTGTCCTCCAGGAAACCCTTGGAGAGGAAGACCCTTCAACAGCAGCAGAACAGCATGATCTACAGCCCGGGCTGGACCTCAATCTTAATATTAACGTTACACAGGAAGGAACAAACCCAGATGCAACGGGAGACGTAGGGCAAGGAGATGGGGGAGGAGACCCTGGCGGAGGAGGTGGAGACAATGGTGACTTGGCTACTCAAACAAGTGAGTTCGTTGATAGAGAGGGACAGGGGTGGAGGCTGTAAAAATAACTTACGTAGGAATTGTAACTTTTTTGTTGTTGAAATATTCTACGGAAAGGTCTAGTCAATGCTTTTACAAATGTACACCTGTAGTCCTGCATGTGATTGCTACTCATTGCCAAATGCTGTCATCTGTAGGGTATTCTTTGGATAAATTGTTAGCTCATTGCTAATATATAAACCTGTACTGGTATTTTTTTTTTCCTTCTTTCTTTGATGGGGAGGAGGGAGAGGGGGGGGGGGGGGGGTGGTTTACATCACATGGTTTCTCTTCTAGGGCATATTGGAGATACATACAAATCAGTCAATATTTTTCTAGGGCTTGATATATTAACAGGGGCCAGTTTCAAATGGGCCTCCAATTTCAATTTCTGGTACCCCCCCCCCCCCCCCCCCAAAAAAAAAAAAAAAAAAAAAAATATATAAAAAAAAAAAAATAGATATATACCTGTACAACTGAATACATTTTAACGTGGGCCCATGCATACTGACTTGAAAAATGTCAATCTAGACCCTTTGTAAAATAAATTTAAAAAACTTTTTTAAATGGTTGCCATTTTCCAGTCACTATTTATACCGCATTATCTCACGACACAGTAACTTCATTTCTTTATAGGATAAGTGAAGTATCAGATTAAAGACTATGGCCAACATTTTGTTTCACCTTGACGTTCTACTCTTATCTACTTGTGTTTTTTGCCTTCAAGGATCCTCACGATGGACTTATGCAGCATTCTACCAATGGATAATGAGCAATGCTGTGATGCTTTATATCAGTCAATTCTTATCTGCATGGGTAAGCGATCAGACGATAGGCCATTTTTTGTAATTTAATCAAATTTAATGCACAAATCTTTGCTAAGTGCCTCGTTAAAAATTATTTCATTCACCTGTTACAACTAATTGTATTTCAATAGTCAGAATGCAAATTGCATACGTTACGTGTTATTAGGTAAGACAAGCCATAATTCATGCAGGGTTGGCATATTTCCCGCTTCGGAGGCTTATTTCCCGGATGCCGGGAAATAAGCGGTATTTACAGGTATTTACCACTTTTTACCGGGAAATACCGGGAAATATATTTTTCCACTCACTTGTTCATAGGGATTGTCCAATTTTGAACATAATAACAATGGTGGTGAGTATGGTTGCTCTTGTGTGTACTATTTGTGTGTGTGTGCGTGTGTTTGTTTGTGTGTTTGTCTATGTCTGTAATTATGTAATGCTGGAAAAAAATACAGGAAAAAGATACCAAATATACACCTAATCTAGATATGATGTTCTTGATTAAAGCTTATCAGCCGTAGTTTACAGGAGGGATTAAACCGCTCTACAAGGTCACTGGACAGGTGGTTATCTCTTCAACTCAGCTCTCAGTTAACATAACAAAAAGAGGATCATGGGGGGACCAATGGTCACCGATTAGGCATTGTTATATAGAGGGTGCAAGTACAGTGTAGCTACCAGTAGTGCAGTGGGCCTTTAAAGGGAACCAAAACCTTCATACTAAGTTACTTTTATTGTAGAGTTTAAGATATTTGAATAAAATCAGTGAAATATTGAACAAAATCGGGCAAGAAATAAGGAAGTTAAACCTTTTTAAAATGACTAGTCACTAGAGGGCGGTATTCAATTTGATGACATCATTTGTGGACAACTCTCCATGCCTTTCGTTTTTTTCCTATTTATTTGTGTTCTTGATCGGATTTCATAACATGTGAAGTAGAATATCATTTTGCATTCTATTATCTCAATCACAAGAAAGAAGGAAAAACATGAAATTCGATGTACAAAAGGTTCCACAGATCGACTTCTAATTTGCATACAACTGTCAATCAAAGCTGCCGATCGTGACGTCACAAAAGTGGGCAGAAACAGCAGCCGAATCTTAGAGCCGAACTGCGATTGGTATTACTTTGGCACATGTATGCGATAATCGGCATTGTGTGGGCATTCGGAACATGCCATCTGCGTAAGAACTGTCCGCCAGCGGGTACGTATTTTGAACGCCCTCTGGAATACAGGGAACATGCCCTTTAAAGGGACCACTGACTCACATGCAAATTGTTTTGCTCGCCATGTTTCGGATTTGCTACTTTTATCCTACTTTCAAAATATCGTCTTCAAATGTCACTTATAATATTTTTCATTTATTTTATTTAAGCACGGTCACTCTCTGAGCCTTAATGGTTGATTTTCAAAAAGTCTGTGACTGAATAAAAAATATACAAATTATATCACAAAACAAAATCAAGTAACAAAAGATAACAAAACATAAAAATAGAAATAGTCGAATCAAATATGAAGACAAGGTTAAGAACTCAACTTATTTCACTCTAAATACCGGTAGATAAAGGTAAAACGAAGGTAATTAAATGGTAAACAAATAAATTTAATTCTTACCCCAAAAAATGAAAAGGTTTGAAGAATTTTTTTTCTTCTTCAAGTTGTGAAAATTCTAGTTGACAATTTGACATGCATTTACCGGTAACTTTATATTAAATATGAATTCTCAGCCAACTTCAGTGCAGTTGTGCTTTTAGTATTCTAGCATTGTGTTGGACTTGACAACTTTTTTCTAGGCGATATGGTCCCTGCTATTAGAATGATACGGAATCAGAATACATTGTTGAGGAGGAGTATACCTGCTTGTACATTGTATCTGTTTCATTGTACAGGAAGGAGAGTCCCAATGGTTATGATGACTAAGACCCCATTCTCACTCACTTTGAAAGTGGTCTTAGTTAGACCGCTCCAGAGGAACGGGTCTTGAGGAACGGTTTGCGAGCGTTCACACTCCGAGCAGATTTTTATGGCTCAAACCGCTCCACGAGTCAAAGTGGTCTTGTTGCTATGGCAGCTCAGGTCAGCAGGTCAATTTTTTCGCGCGCGGAATACAAACCGTATGTACCGTACTACATGTTTCGCACCGAAGGTCACTAGCTCACTTCTGTTCAAAGTACGCTTCCGTTCACATTGCACGTTAGAGCGCTCCAAACCGCTCTTAATAAGACCCGCTCCTCAAGACCACCTCGGAAGGTGGTCTTCTGGAGCGGTCCAGAAGTCCACTTCCTGGACCACTTTGACCGTTCTCACTCACCTAAGAACCGCTCCTGAGGAACAGGTCTTAGTTAGAGCGCTCCAACGAAGTGAGTGAGAACGGGGTCTAAGTTCTCTATCTTCTTCCAGGTACTAGAGGGTGCTGAATGATTGATACAAGTTAGAGTATTTAAAGAAAGATAGGGGTGGGAAAGAAAAGGAAAGTTCAACATGCATCCAGATTTTATTTTATTCTATATGTAGTCCATTCGGTAGTGCTGGAGCTTGTGCCTTATAACTGTGAGAGCAGCATCTCACCTACTTTGCCACCCTCTAAGAAAATGTAGACCCATCTTAACATAAAATCTTGTCACTTCGGCACAGCGATTAGGATTTTCTTTCAATCCTAAATATAATCCATACATTAATTAATCATAGCTTATTTATGAAAGTTATTCCATTCTTTCCTTCTTTTTTCTTCTGCCATTGTAGGGTGATCGTATGTGGAGCTTCACTGTAGCCCTTTACCTAGTCGAGATCCAGGAACAATCTCTCCGTTTGACGGCCATCTATGGACTCTGTGTTTCCGCTTCTTCTCTCATCTTTGGTGCGGCCATTGGAAGATGGGTTGATAAGACGCCCAGATTAAGAGGTTAGATGTTACCTTTTTTCACTCACTCAGGAAGGCAATTTTGCCAGTGCTGGATTCTTGAGCACTTTTTTTTCTTCAAATTGGAAGCACAAATCTCTCTATATATTTGTTATAACATTTTTCTCATAAAATGTCATGCATCTTAAAGGTACTATGTCCCATTTGAAGGCCAAAAAAATAAATGTTAAAGCATTTGAAAGACAATACTAATTTAGAACTTCCCTCAAAACGAAAGGGTCTGAAATGGCTTTAAGTGTGAAAATAACGACCATTAGTTGTCAAATCGACTTAAGTGATTGCAATCACTAAAGTAATAGTCTGATTTTCAGGGTGCTACATGAAATATGAAACAATGCTGGTCTCTTCATCTTCCACCTGTCCTAGAATCTTTCAGATACCGTAATTAACGGTGTATTAACCACACTTTTTTGCCGCCGAAAAAAATTCAAAGTCGGGGGTGCGTCTTATACACGTTTCGATTTATGCCCCTCCACCTGGCGCTATGCCTGGCAATGTCTCCCAGCTCAGTAATCGGTGTGTTGACTCGCCACTCTGAAACTAGAACAACACTCAAATTTGTCTGTCATCTTGGTTTGAAAGAAATCTTTCTCAATATGTAGTTTACAATAATAATTCCTCCAATTTTTCTTCTATTACTCGGCGTACCACAAGGTTCTATCCTAGGACCTCTACTGTGTTTTAATTTACATTAATGATCTTACACATTCAGCTGCACCTCACATTTAAATGAAAGGCCTCGTGGTTTTTTTAAATTTTTTTATAATTTTTTTTAGGGCGAAAAAGAGGCATGCGGTTATTACACGAGGGCGGTTTATACATGTACACCGTTAATTACGGTATGTAACTTTGAACAATTATCATTCTTATTTCTCCCAGCTGCCCGAACTTCCCTGATCATCCAAAACAGCAGTGTCCTGATCAATGCTTGCCTCCTGTGTACAGTCCTCATCCTTAAGACGGACATTCTGCAGATCTGGAATGGTGGCCTCTACATCATCTGTCAGCTGATCATCATCATACTCGGTACCTTGGCATCACTGGCTAGCCTTGCCGAGATGATCTGTATCCAGAAGGATTGGGTGGTCGTCGTGGCTGGTGGGGACAAGGATGTCCTTGCTAGTGAGTTTACTACTCCTGGGGGGCATTTCACAAAGATTAAGATCGACTTTAAGTTGGGCTCAACTATGGCAGGCCGTTCATGCCACTGTTTGCTCTCACAATGTACTGGCATTGGTCTCTCAAGGGATGTACAAATCATGGTCACAACTCTACAGAATTTACATTTTTTCGATAATTCATTATTGAAGGAAAAAATATTATCTAAAGATCATAATTGAGAGACCAATTGTGAGAGCAAACGATGGCATGAACAGCCTTCCATAATTAAGTCCAACTTAAAGTCGATCTTAGTCTTTGTGAAACACCCCCCAGTTGTCATAAATAAAGTTTGATAAATGAAGTCTATTCTTGGTACGTGTTGTTCGTTGATAAATGGGGCATGAAATATTGTTAGTTGGAGTAAAGTTCACAGTAGAGGTAACTGCTTCTGTTTCTGGGGGAAAAAATGTACTGTAATCCAATTACAATGTTTAACACCTCAATTCTTTAGAGAAATTGCCACCTACATGTATAGCATGGGGGGGGGGGGTATAAGGTCAAGACACATTTTACGACCAGATTTTGATAGAAAGTACTATAATATTTGATGTAAAACTTCAAAGAAATATAATTTATATCTGATTTTGGTTTAGGATGGTCATATGAATATGATATTTGATGCTGAATTTTGTGACTGATATGACATTGTTGTGAACGCAGCCGATTGCCTCACATTTCTAAGTAGAGATTGAACAGAGGTACTCAGAAAAGTGAATAGGGTACGCATAGGATTTTTGTACACAGCCTGAATATTTATGTCGTTTTTCATTTTTAGTTATGAATGCAAACATGAGGCGTATAGACCTCGTCAGTAACATCCTTGCTCCCATCGCCGTCGGTGCCATCATGACCGCATCTATGCTGATTGGGGGTATCTTTGTTGCATCCTGGAATGCCGGTTCCATGGTGATTGAGTACTGGAATCTTTCGAGGGTGTACAGGAATGTACCTGAGTTGGCTTTCAAAGGAGGCGTAGGATGCACAGGTAAAAGTTTTATGTATTTAAAGATGAAGTTGAGTTCTGGTCATGCAATTGCATTGTGAAAGAAACTGTCTAGAATCGTTCAGAAAAGGTTGATCATCTAGCATATAAGTATTGGTGTGTACTACAAGGTTCTGGAATCATCAAAATGATAAGAAATTTGGCCCAGTCTTGGTAAAGTTACAAGCACTGTACACAGAAAGATGTATATGTGACATAAAAATCTGTCCCGATTTTTATGCTGTTACATGCCATATTTAGAATATTAAGGCATTTGAAGAGTCATGCTTTTCAGGGAACATTTTTTATCTGATGTTCTTCCACACTTGCATTATAAGAATGATAACGCTCACAAATTATTTTTCACCTCTTCCCAGAACTCGACCTTCTCTTTAAATGTTTTGTAGAACATGTAGGCTTTCAAAAGTTGTTCTTCAGAATTTTCAGATTTTGGTTTGGTTTGGTTTGGTTGTTTGGTTTGTTTTAGTTGACTGTGAAGAAAGCATGTCTATGCTTTAAAAGTTGAGCAAACAGGGGACTGACGGCTTTAAGTCCTCTCCACAGGAATGTGTAAGGAGCTATGCCTGACCAAGGGGCACTAGGGCATTTAACTTGGTTTTGAACCAGGGACCTTCCAGTTATGAGACCACTGCTGTACCACTGAGCCATTGTGCCTCCTGTATTTTATTACATATGACTAGTTTTTATGAACTTACAGATATGATATGCGGACTAAGTTTGCATAGAATGTGAGTTCTAATAATTATTAGAAATCCTTGAAATTTGGTTTAGTTGTCACACTTAGTAAGCAATAATACAAAACATGCAACATTGATATGCTGAGGGAAAACCATCGTGATAGTTTAGTTTAAAGCCTATCTGCACTAGTTTGGCCAGGAGGGATTAGACCTCCCTGCATGGTCACTGGCAGGTGGTTATCTCATCAAATCAGCTCTCAATTAACATAAGAAAAAGGGGACCATGGGGGACCAACAGTCACCGCTTAGGCATTGTTTGCTATATAGAGGGTGCAAGTAGCAATGGGGCTTTGATATACTACCTATAGAATAATCATTTCTGGATGTCCTTTTTAACCCTCACATCACATACCCAATTTAACTCTTGGCTAACACCTGCTGGTTATGCTTCTTATTAAATCATAGATGAAGCTCTTCCTGAGCAAGAGGTCACAGGTCAATACTCTGAATTGGGCGAACCAGCCATCGAAGCTCAAAGCGATACCCAAGAATCGAACGATAGGGAGAAGGAATTAACCAAGGTACCGGCAGCCTATCCAGCATCACCAGTATCAGCTTCCGTATCGGCATCAGCATCTCAGCCAACCACCCCGGCCAAGGAGGAGGATGGGGAGAGAGAGTTTACAGAGATACCAGTCACTCCAGCATCATTGGCCCCTGCACCATCTACTCCAGTAACCATGGCAACAAAGAAGGATGGAGGCTGCTGCGGTAGAGTGACTGCAAAACTTAAGGTGAGACAGTGAAGCTTTCAACCATGCCCACTTTAAATAGGTTTATCACCTTGGTGGTAGCAAAGGTCAAATTCTCTCTGAAAAGGGCAATGGCAAGCTTAAAACTGCCAATGCGTACCTTCAACCAGAGCTTTTCCCAGACCATTTTGATAAGGAGGGTGTCGGCCAATTTGCTGACAAGTTAGCTGTCAACCCCCCCCCCCTCCTCCTCTAGCAATGTCTCTGACTTCCATGTGTAAAATATGTGTGGTCCTAACAAACCACTCTGTGGGATGCCCTCTAAACTATGTCCTTCCTTGAAGCCTGACCTCAAATAGAAATATGTAAGCTTGTAGGAGTGTCAATTTTGACAGACATTGCACATTACAAATGTTCACCATTAATATCGATCACTATTACTTCTAAACCGACTTTCATTTCTCTATATCGTAGGATATGTTCGACGGTTGGAAGGTGTACAAATCCTACGTGGAGTGTTGGGCCGGTCTAGGTATGGCTTTCCTCTACATGACTGTCCTGGGCTTTGATTCCATCACTCTGGGCTATGGCTACTCACAAGGTATGCCAGAGTATGCCATGGGAATCCTACAGGCGCTTGGATCCATTACAGGTAAAGCTAACTTTATTAATAATAATACGTCAATTCTTATAGTGCAGCTACAATATTTGAATATACTCTACTGCGCTTAATATAAAGTATCATATCATTACCCTGACTGTAACTGAGCCGCCATGATAAGGCGCTACAGCATTCAAGGAATTCTTTCCCTCCCATTTACTTCACCTGGGTGGAGAGTGGCAAATGTAGATTAATATCTTGCCAAAGGACACCGCACAGTATACGATCTGACTATAATCCGATTTGGGAAGAATTCGCAATAGCATTGATATGAATTGATTTATTGGTTTCTGCATCTTTTTTCTTTTTTTTCATCATACATTTTCATGAACATTATATGGTTTGATACACTATTTCAAGTGAATATATAATTTATACAGATAATGTACAAAATCAAACAAATATATTGAATGCATAATTAACATACATTAGATGCAGGAAGGCTACAGAATATAAACATTCACACATCTAAAATTTTAATGATCACTGATTTGAATAGTCAAATGATTAATAAAATTTTGATTTCAATGGCCTTCAAGCTTTATCTGATTCTTGTTCTTCTCTTCCTTCTTTTCTTTTTCTTCTTTGTCCTCTTTTTCTTGTCCTCCTCCTCCTCTTCTCTTTCTTTTTAAAATCTTTCATTATTATTCTTCTTTGCCTGCACCATATCATTGAAAAGGTATCTTCGGAACAATGCTTTACCCAGTCATGAGAAGAAGAATCGGTCTAGTGAGATCTGGACTCTACTCCCTTGGGATTGAGATAGCCTTCCTGATGCTGTGTGTAGGATCACTGTGGGCCCCTGGATCTCCTTTCATCTATGATTATGGGAACAGCACCGTTGGTAAGTGGAAATCATGTACTGTATGTGAACTATCCTTGAGATTTCCTCCTCAGTACTACATGTACGTATACATGTATAGTCATTGCGAGTCCCCAAGAAGTTTGTTCATTTGAACGAAAGGAACAGCACAATTGGTAACTGGAGATTTCTACCGTATGTGAACTGTCCACCATTTGGACCAATATTTCCTTCACAGTGCTATGTATACATACATGGTCCCTGCGTGTCCCTAGGAAGTCCGTTCATTTAAAGCCCGTCTGTACTAGTTTGGCCAGGAGGGATTAGACCTCCCTGCAAGGTCACTGGCAGGTGGTTATCTCATCAAATCAGCTCTCAATTAACATAAGAAAAAGGGGCATCATGGGGATCAACATGTACGGCGTAGGCATTGTTGGCTGTATAGAGGGCGCAAGTAGCTTTAAGTAGTGCAGTGGGGCTTTAAGATTACAGGGATGGCACAATTGGCAAGTTGAAATCATGTACTGTATGTGAATCACGGTTGCAATCGCAAACGCAATAAAACGTACAACTACATGGTTGAGAAGGAAATACTCAATAGACTTCCAAAAACTGGAATCTAACACAAGATATTCACTGCGACAAAGTGCGGGACTATTATTAATCTGAATTGATTATCTTGTTTGATACAGCAAGATAAAACCACAGAAAAGATCCTGCAGGTACAAAAATAGACGCTACAGGGGGGTGTTTCACAAAGACTAAGATCGACTTTAAGTTGGACTCAACTATGGCAGGCCATTCATGCCACTAGTTCCTCTAACCCCTCCTATAGCATTGGTTTCTCAAGGAACGTATAAATCGTGGTCACAAATCTACAGAATTTACATTTTAATTGAAGGAAAAAATATTATCGAAAGATCACAATTGAGAGACCAATAGCGAGAGCAACCAGTGGCATGAATAGTCTGCCATAGTTAAGTCAAACTTAAAGTCGATCTCATCCTTATTGAAACACCCCCCAGGACATATAAATGATAATTATAAGAAATCAGCAACCCTTGAAACCTTATTGGTAGACAAATATTGTACATTATGCTTGCAGACGCGAGTCAGAGCAGTTCTCCACCTCTCACTTTGACGACCCCTCATGTGGGGGTCATGGCGCCACCTACTGTCGGTACAGGTACAACTCAAGCCCCAGACCTGTCCAGGGTGCAGTGTAAATACACAGGCACTGATCAACAACAGACGTCTCTCGTGTCCGCTGCTGTACTCTTCACAGGGATCGTGTTATCAAGGATAGGTTAGTTCTTAAAATAATTCTAAAATAGCAACAAAAATGGGACTAAAGCTACAAAAGATATTTTCTTTGCAACTTACATTTACATTTCATAATTTGAATATTGCAATGAACATTTTGTTTTACATGTGTCCTATTTTTTTAGAACCTTTATAAAATCATTTGTATCCTACAGGTTAATTTCTTGTATGTCAATCTCATGTAAACAGAAATTGTTTTTTCATGTGTACAAAATCTACAGCAAGACAAAATTCTGTTTTTTCAGCTTGAAATGGAATACTAGATTTTCTGAAACAGAAAAGGTCTTTTTTTCAAATGAAAAATCACTATCCCTACATATGAGTGAATAGAATCAACCTTCATCTTACCTTTAAAGGGATTGGGTATCTTTGCCTCAAATTCTAAACAAAATCCTGGATTTTTGTTCATGCTGCACTCATAATTATAAACCTTTAGGTCAGTCAGGAATCCCATGACTTGTATCAATATTAATATTCATGATTGAAAATCGAAATTTCAAAAAAAGTTTCACAACATTTTTTATAACACTACAGTTTATTGGTAGAAATGAGAATGGTAAAACCGGTCACTCAAAGATAGGTAGGGCTTCAATATTATACCATATCACAGACACTGATTACACATAGAGCCATACATATCAGATTTGTAAAACTGGAAACGATGCCTTTAAATGTCTTAAATGTCTTTTCATTTGCCGAGTCTAGGATTGTGGGCATACGACCTTGTCGTGACCCAGCTGGTTCAGGAGAACGTGGTGGAGACGGAGCGGGGCGTCTTCAATGGGGTCCAGAGGGCGCTAGAGTGCTCGTTCGACATGATCCACTTTGTCCTGGTCATAGTCCTTCCGTGTCCAGAGACGTTCGGCTACCTGGTTATCACATCCGTCGTGTTCATCATAATCGGCGCGTGTTGCTACATGGTGTATTCGTACAAGATAAGAGGACATTTGGTCCACATGGAAAAGTTCACGCCGTGTTTGAAGAACGGTCATGTCTAATAAAGCCTGGGGTGTTTCACAAAGATTCTTAGTCGAACTTAACTCTAAGTTGGACTTACAAATTATGAAGAGCCATTTGTAGCCTTAGAATACAATATATTCCAAACCAAAATTCAAGTATTGCAGACTTTTCATGAATTCCACATCAAGAACATGAAATCTGCCATGAAAATAGAAAATAGAATGATAGAATCAACATTATATGCCTTTTAAAATGACTTTTACATACTATTTTCGAAGATGCTAACGGCTTTCCATAATTGTTAAGTCCAACTTAGAGATAAGTTCAACTTAAGATCTTTGTGAAACACCCCCCTGGTATTCAAGCACGACTTCTATCCTTGGAACAGTTGCAAGTAGCAAAACTTAGTGCCTCTTCATCACAAACTTTCCAGAGGATGAAATGTTCACAAATTTTCGAAGGTGGTTCAGAGTCGCGGAAAGTTTTATGATGCAATACGATTAAATCACAACTGACAGAATACCAAAGTTTTGCAATTCACATAAGTTTCTTGGTGTGTTATGGGCTTTAGGCAATTGTTCTAATGTCATGATAACAAGGTTGCTGGTTCCAAGCAGTTTTGTGCTAAGCAATGGTGTGGTGATATCTCCCACCAGCCCCAAACACTGAATTTGCCCTGCTCCAGCCCCCTCGCTTGAATGATTTGGCGCTGAACCTCATGTGCAGGCTCTGTTGTTTAGAACCAGTAACCCGGACGACGAGCAAATATGACGTTAGCACTCCGGTACTCTATATCCATGCATCAGTATAAAGGTTTTTTATTATGTGTGCCGTCATTGTGTATAAGCTCAAATTCATCTTGTAAACATGCAAAGTGCCTTAAATTATAATGAATTGTGTCTTTCCAATGAAAATAAAATGTTATATTTCTATTTTTGTATTCATATTTTGTTATGGTTATATTTATGTTTTTATGGATGAGTGCACATGAAGTGTAACCTAAGACTATGAGAATGCTCTTGGCATTGTATTCTAGGAAGCAGGTACCAGTATAAATACATCATTACAACGGTTGGTCTAACACTTTAGAATGTCTTTACAATAGCCATTTGCTAGGTCAGGTGATTTGCGATTAGACAGTGTACTATGCATTATATGTGTACGAGCATGTTTGGTATAAATGGGCAGCTGTAGACATTTATGAACATGTGACCAGGCACCACAAAACTACCAAATAGTTGCATTGTGTGATTTCCAGTTAGAGCTCAATAAAGCTGCATTTGGTCACGATGGTCAAATTCTAGTTGGCATTTCCTGAGATAGTTTTCTTGCATGTAATTCCAACTTGTGGAAGCACCTAGATTCAGATTAATTTTATTGGTCCATATGGAATCCAACTGGTATTTTGGCAGAGTTTTGTAGATCTGAGTTTGTCTGATCTCAAGTTCAATATAGGAGTTCTCATCTCTTTATGAACTTACCTGTTGATCGGATTTTTTTATTTAAAAGAAGTCATATCTGGCGACTGTTTCTTGGTTTTGTGGCGCCTTAACTAGATTCAAACTAGCTTTTAACTATATATTGCATTCACTGAGAAATATTTTGCAGACTTGATCACGGCAGCCGTAATGTATTTATTATATATTTTACGTCTTTGTTTATGGTATACAGTGGATTCACAATCCACAATCCACAACGCCAGTGATTAGTTGATTGCACTCAACATTATGAGAAAAAGTGGACAAAAACAGCTGGTGTTGGGGGGGGGGGGGGCTGTTAATTGTGAGTCCTCCCTATTACCAAAGCTTTCCCTAGAATATTCTTTGTCATAACTCTCTGTATATCATGCTGATTATTTGGCCAAAATGTATACAAGTATAATTACCCCCTGGTATATCATTTTCCATGTGCAGGGGGTGTTTCACAAAGATCCTAAGTTGAACTTAAGTTGGACTTAAAGATTATGGAGAGCCATTTGTAGCCTAAAATATCAACTCAAATATTTGATTTTTCATACACTGTATTAGTGCATGATTCTGCAGTCATCATACATGTGTATTAGTCATCAAGGGGTACCGTATTACTTGGTCATTAATGAATATGTATTTGTATATAATTTTGTTCATGCATTTGTTTTCATCTTTAAAGAAGTATCCTAAAAGTTTAATATACTGTACATCATATTTCTATTGATATGTGATAATATAATGATGTCCTTGTTCCGATTGAAACAAAGTGCAATGAAGTTGTAATATTGTGCAAGGGCAAGGATATAATTTAGGTGCAATTAAAACATTATATGTGAATCTGATTTTGTCGTTTAGAGCAAATTTTCCTTTATAGTAACATTCCTATTCTTGAAAAATTAAAAAGTGTGTGGTATGTGTACATTTTTGCAACAGGAAATTTTCGTAATGTAACCAAATTTTTACTTGTGCCTCAATACAATATATTTCATTCACATGTTATAAATAACTATCTCATTTGTCAGAATGCAAATTGCATATATTACATGTTGTTAGGTAGGGCGAGCCATGATGTTTGTCCTACGTAGCAACGACTAATGTTTCCATTTGAATTCTGACTTTTGAGGTACATTAATTCTCCAAGACTCGTCACAAAGACATACCGGTATGCATAAATTTGGCTAGATTACAATGCAAGCTTGTGGAAGGAATAGCCAATTTGGCTCCGAACCATAGTTACAGCTGACCAGTCATGTGCTTGTCTGTGATTTCAATTTCAAAGGACTTTCAATTAAGAAGTTTATATTTTGTTTACATTTCTATAGCTCGTGCAATTGCGATATCTAGGAAAAAATCAGATTGTATTTTGTGTGCTAGGCCGTTTTCTCCTGCTTGCTTCATGATTATATTCAAACCATTAATCATCAGCACATTCTCACATTTAGTATCAAGTTAAAGGTAGTATGTCCCATTTGCAGGCCAAAAAATAATGACTGTTAGTTGTCAAATCGACTTGGGAGCTATAGAGCCAATAAGTAATAGTCTTGATTTTCAGACCATTGTACCGCATGGTTGTACGTTTTATGCTGCGCAAAGATTCAATCAGTTTAATTTTGGCCATTACAAGAAGTGGGTTATTGATGTAGACAAATGCTCATGATCCCTTTACAGCTCATTTTATGTATTTTACCAAAGAAGGAAAAAAGCCAGTCACTCACTCAATAGTGTCTTATATAGGGACACTATTGGGACATAGTATCTTTAAATCACTCTTCCACACTCACTTTAAATCATGGCTCAAATTATTATACAATTATGCACATGGTTAAGGTATGCCTAATTGAAAGTGAAAACAAATCAGAAGTCTCAGATGGTGAAAGAAAAGTGGATATAGTGAGGGAAGGCTGGGAGTGAGAGTAAAAATAGAAGAGAGAGAGAGAGAGAGCGAGGGGGAAAGAGATGGATAACACATTTCCACATTTTATATAAAGTTTAATCACTCTCTTCCACACCTTGTTTATGGCTTTATCTCGATCTTATACAATCATTCATATGGTTATGACTGGAGAGAAACAGAGAGAGACTGATAGATAAAGTGAGAGAGAGGAAGAGACAGATAGACAGACAATGAGAGAGAGAGACAAAGAGGGGGGGGGGGGGTGGGCTATAGGAAGGAGCAGCATTAATATTGCCTTTTACACACATACATATATCTGTACCAACACATTGATTTGGACAAGAAGACATTATTTCAGGTATCAAAAATAAATTATTTTTTATTACTTGAATGATGATACATGGCATTGCATATAATATTAATAGTTTATGATTTCTTTTACAAACCTTTTATAAATACTGAAAAATCAGTCTTAAGCCTCGGTCACAAATGCCATTACGAACTGCTATGAACGCCGTACGAACGATTTTCAGACAATGTAAATTCGGGAAGACAATGGAAAAACGGAGATTCGTACGAAATTATCGTTCATACAAACTTTTGTGCCAGTAGCATAACGCTTTGCGCATGATTCCCAGAATTATTTTCAATCCATTTTATCATTTCCATTTTCATTTCCATTTTCGATAAAAACAATACAAAGAGATATATATTATAAATAAGTATTTGCAATATATAAGAAAATGAAAATAGGGACCAACCAAAAAACGGCCAAATGGTTTTGTCGAGGCATCTCATGGTTTGGGGTACGTGAATGCGTAAAAACAGTGAACACCCCCTTTTAATACAAAAAGGTCAAAACAATGGATGTGCATGTATGTGAGAAGCCCTTGTAAAATGCTTAGGTGAGCACCAACAAAAATTTATCCCTGAAATTAATTAATTAAACTTAATTACAAAAACATAATGATGTATTGAGGTAATAGGTTTCATACAATTAGTAATTATACTAAAGTTAAATGGCTTTCCTAGTTTCCTTTCATGAGATACAACTGTGTATCGCTCTCGCTTTGAGAACATTTCACTCATCATGCTGACTTGTGAAATGTTCTCATCAGCTCGTTGGATATACCCTTGTATCCCACTCAAGGTCATACAACACCATATAAATATTGATTTGCATATCCTTAATTCAATTTTTCTCTGAGGACGTTTCCTAAATCATACATCTGAATCACATTCTACAAGATATACAAACTTGTTTTCGCCTCCTATAATACCTTTTAAATTTAGAACTACTATATTGTGTTACTCAGAACGGGAGCCTATTCACATGCAAGCTATGCTTTTTATTTAGGCTTCCCACATTTTACATTGTTTTACCTTGCCTGTGATATATCTATATCTATATATTTCGAAAAGTACCTATTTTCCGTTCATTGATCTGAAATCTTTAAATTTTTTTGGTGTAATCTACGCTTATACACTTGTATAAGAAAAAGAATTAAAAAATTGTTTTTTGATGTTAATGTGGAACAAACAAACTGCAAATAATGAGTTTATATCTATGGAGTTCTTTACGATATGATGCACTGCTATAAACCGGATAACGATCTAGACAAGTCTCGTTCATTTACCCATTATGACTTAACCTGCGTGCAGTGCATATTCAATAAAGCACTCGCATACATGAATTATTTGTATATTGGTTCAAACAGTGTCCTTCATAAAGAGATTCCCATTTATCTTTAAAGATAAACTTTAGTACTGGTAATGCGATTGCATTGTGAAAGAAAAGGTGTGAAAGGATCAGAAACAGTTGATCATGTAGCATGTAAGTATTGGTGTGCACTGCAAGGTTCTGGAGTCATCAAAATCATAATAAATTTGACCGAGTCTTGGTAAAGTAACAAGCACTCACATAGAAAGCTATATATGGGACAACACACATGGTGTCGGGGCTAGTACTACCTTGATTTCCTTGTCTTTCTATGCTCATTACTCAGCCAGTATACATTTTCTTCCAAAATTGTTTGGCACATGTCATTTATTTGTAATCTTGAACATTCAGTGTAAGTTTCGTTTGATTCTGTGAGAATTAATTATATTTTTTTTACCAGTACTGGAGTTTATCTTTAAATCTTAACCCATTGGCACTGATTTTTCTCATTCCCATAGACTTTTAACACAGGGACCACCATTTCAATATGCTTTTTACCCCCAAAGTTCATAGGAATGAATATAACTGGTAAGCAACGCCCCCAAGAAGAACTAAACTCCCGAACAGGAATGACCTTAGTTTCCAGTGTGCATATGAACCCTCTAATCTCTCGTACAGTTCTAGTACTTGTTGTTTTGTGGCAGTCAAGCTTCCGTTGTTATCGATCACAAAGTCGGCCTGTTTCTTCTTGATCTCAAGTGGAACCTGCGAGTTGATTCTTTGAAGGGCGCCCTCTTGGGTTAGATCATTGCGAGCCATAAGACGATCCAGCTGAGTCGCTTCATCGCTGTATACAATCAATTAAAAAATTTGATGCAAAGCAAATTAATGATTCACTTCGCATTTCAATTCATTTGTAATGGACTATACAGATAACAATGCTTCCCTTTGCATCACTTGTTTTAAATGTGCTTGTCTTCCCTTTGCTGTAAAAGAATTTCACATGTTCACTGAACTAAAAGCCCCCCCCCCCCCCCCCCCCCCCCCCCCCCCCCCCGGGCCGGCCCCTCTTTTCCATCTTAACTTCTGGTTTCTCTTATACATGAAAGCATTGTACCGGTACTTACCAATACACCACAAGCACATACTTGATGAAACTTCTCAGAGCACTTCCATCTAGGAGCAGAGGGACATCCAAGATCACATAATGGTGTCCTACATGATCAGAATGAACACAAAGAACATATTCATAAAAGGCTGTCAGGGCCCCCGTCTTATAAACAGTTGTGATTACTCACAATTTATTTGTGATTGATATCAATCATAGCTACATGTATAGACATAAGCGATGGGAGAGTGATCGATAGCAACTCTTTATAAGACAGGGTCCTGATCTCAACTTCAACATCAAGGCCTTATGTTTTGAAGCATGCCCTTTATATCATATAAAAAACTGAAATGTTCCTAGAGTTTGCTAATACATGTACCGATACTTTCATTCTTTACAAAAAAAACAAAATAAAAATGTGATTTACTGCTTTTACATAACACCAATCTAAAAATATTGACATTTATTTCTGCCTTCATACATCTTCAGAGTTTGATCATTTTTTGGGCAAGTTTCGTTTACGTCTTCTCCGATACCATAGCAAGTTTTATTTACCGGTATGTCTCTTCTTTCACTCTGTGCAACTTGATATAAAGTTTGGAGGATTACTTTCCAAATTCCACCAACTTACCAGAGAGAAAGCTTGTCAGGACTTCCCAGAGCATCGTCCGTTGTATGTAGGGATGGGTGCAGCGGTTCAGTATCTTCCGTTTCTCAGAATCAGCAAATATGATGGATCCGAGCTTGGCTCTATCCAGCGTCCCATCGTCTTGAAGAACCGACTTGCCAAAATGACGGACAATCCGCTTCAATGCAGGTTTACCAGGTTCCACAACTGTGCAAAAGGATATTGCGAATGGATCGCTTAGATCAACGATATCTGTCAAAGGGTGATGTACTGGAGCTCATCCCGCTGGCCCCCGGCCCCTACTGTTAACATTGCAGGACTATATGTTTATTACACAGGGATTTCAATTGATAAGCCCTTATATCCCTGCTGTAGTTTGATTTTCTACAATACAGTGCTAAAATTTTCACACAAAAATCTATTTTTAAACCTCTTTGAAGCCAGGCACATTCAATAATATATATATTTCCACAAACAATTCTATATGTGATCGTTTCAAATTAAATTCTTAAAAACTTTCTTTTTTCTCAATACATTTCCTATCTGCTCCTTCACTTTTAGCAATACATTTTAACTTCTTATTTTTCAGAGCTATCAATGGCCAGGACAAGTTCAAAAGTGGAGTTATAAATATTAACACTCTCATGAACATTTTTTTATCAGACTGAATTCTATCAATTTCATATTACTTCAAACTATTTTCAAAAAATATCTTTTGTTTGTACTCACTAAAATAAGTTTCTTGCTTTTCAACCATTCTTTGCAGGCAGTGCATCACAGGCCAAATGTATTTTAGCAACTACAGTGGAACCTTAGTATAAAGCGCTCTGATATAACAAGCTGATTTTGCTAGTCCCAGCTCTTTATAAACTTGTTTTCTTACCCCGATAGATAATAAGATTCCTGATTCATGTATAACAAGGTAATTTCCTTGGTCCCAAGGACCTTGTTTTGACGAAATTCCACTGTATGAAGATTGTTCATACTGAACAAACCATGCAAATCAATGTCCAGGACATGCAAGTTTTAATACTCCCCACCCAAACCCTAAAAATTTACTTTGAAATTATCGTGAATTAAGAAAGCCTGTATCGATTGTAGCGCTTCAGTCCATCAAACGGTTATGGTATCTTCTTTCTACTTCGGTAGACTGCAAATTACACAAGCAAGTAGGCCCGTCTTCATCATCTTGAGATTGCCAAATAGCCCGCTTTTTCTGATTTGGGAAATAATCCTGAAGTTACAAATCGCGTCTTCATCACCTCGAAATTTAAAACTCAAGCTCGAGAAATTAGCTCAAGATATTTTGCTCAGCATTCGCGCATAGTAGGAGTCTTCAGGCTGGTGAAGATGCACCGGACAAATGGCGGGATATTTTGCAAACTATCCCAAGATATGTTTGGGATGATAAAGACGCAAATTAACTGGATAATTTACGGTCGGGATATTTAAAATAGCGGGATATTTGGCAATCTTGAGCTGATGATGACAGGCCTAGTGTGTACCAGCACAATCGGGGAGTGGTCTCCAATTCCACGATCGACTTACCTTCTCTAGCAATCTTATCAGCATCAATGATAACGCACCCCAGGTCTCGGAGAACGTTCGATACGGTGCTCTTCCCCGATGCTATACCGCCAGTCAACCCAACTAGAAACATGCCGATCACCTAGGAACACTCACGTCGTCGTGTATAATAAAATAGGCAGTTCAACCTGTAAATGGGATATTGTTGGATATATACACGCTAGGTCGGGGGAATCTTTTTGTTTTCCCTTTAAATCAATGGCATAATCTATAGAATGTCAACAAATATATGCTGGCTTTTTTTAGTGTCTGCACTCTGTAAATAAATAAATTGGATTATTTAATACCCAGGGAACCAGAAAATAGCTAGGTTTTCCCTTTGAATTGATGGTAAAATGTACAGGACAGCTTTAAATCCTTAAAATCAATGGCACAATCTACATAATGCCAAAAATATATATATGCTAGCTTTTTTAGTATCTGGCTATCTGCACTCTGTGACCAGTAAATCGTGACAGGGTGGGGATAGCAATTGGTTTATATTCAAGGAACCAGAAAATAGCTTTGTTTTCCCTTTAAATTGACGTTGAAATTGACACAGAATATCACGCGACCAATGTGTCTATAATCAATCAAATGGGACAGGGCTAGGAATACTGATTGGTTTATACCACAAACTTGAAAAGAGCCTCGTTTCCTTTAGAATCAGTGGCACCTGCCAGTATACCAGCATCCGTTTGTATTTGTAATGACTCTGTGGACTCAAGTGTCAAGAAAATTGTACATACCGGTATCCTGTATATAAAATAATCATATTACAAAGTCGCCAAAAAAGTGATGATTTTTTTTGCTCTCCCGAGCTCTTCTTATTGTATATATATATTTTTTAAATGAGGATTTTTTTTGGTGGGGGAGACTTATATCTTTTCTTATTCACTTGATTTTAAAAATTAATAAGAATCCTGAGCTATAACATTGAGCTGTCGATTTCTTTCAAATATTGAAGGTAGATAGAATAAAATGAGGTCCATCCCCTCTCACTTTCCAAACAGGAACCACTTATTGCACATGTAAAATGTTTTGCAATGCTCTATGTACTTTGGGGCACAAAAATTTGCCTGTATATCTAACATTCCCCATTTTATCCTCCAATGATAACCCATATTCCTTCTTTACCATCTATCTTTCCAATCACATATTCCTTCTTTACCATATATCGATCTCTCCATCTTTCCTCTCACATCACATATTCCTTCTTTACCATTTATCGATCCCTCTATCTTTCCAATCATATATTCCTTCATTTCCATCTATCTTTCCAATCGCATATTCCTTCTTTTCCATCTCTTTCCATACATAAAACAATTAACTCTGCATACGTTGACTTACATAGAATTCATCTTTGTAAGTGTAAATAACACGTTTGGCATTGTTTGGTAAAAATTATTTAATTTGACTCGAGAAAAGTTAGACTTGTGCAACTTCAAGTTACCGGTATGCAGAGTTAACTCTTCATCACACGTTTCTTCTTTTCCATCTCTCTTTCAGTCACTAAAGATGTCACACCCCTTCTTCTACATTTATCTTTCTCATATTCCTTCTTTTCCATCCACCTTTCCAATTACTATGCATCTCACACCCTCTTTTCCATCTACATATACCTTTCTCATTACAAGACATCTCACATTCCTTCTTTTCCCTGTAATGTTTATTTCAAATCCTTATTCATCTTACACCCATTCATTCCCTTCTATCAATCAAATCTATCTACACCTCACCTCTTTTCTTCACCACTGATCTTTCCAATGACTATCTGGGGAGTGTTCAACTACGACTAAGATCGACTAAGTAGGTTGGACTTGAACTATGGCAGGCCATTCATGCCACTTGTTGCTCTCACCATTGGTCTCTCACAGGACGTCACAAATCTACAAAATTCACATTTTAAAAATAGTTTATTGAAGGAAAAAACATGATCTAAATATAATTTCTAAGGCTTTTCCCCTCTAATTTTACATCTGGTTCAAGACTTTCTAAGGGCATAAATGGCCTGCCAGTTCCAAGTCCGACTTAAGTTGATCTTAGTCTTTGTGAAACGCCCCCCTGGTCACCTTTTCTTCCAAGGTGTGGATTTAAATTAATAGTACATAACTATGGGCCTTATGTTTAAGAGCCAGAAGAGTTTCAGAGAATGTAAGTGAATAATTTTTGGGCTCTAAGATGAAATATTGGGTATTAGGGCCAAAAAAAGGAAAGGAAATCAAAGGTGAACTGGGTTTGGGTCACATACTGTATCAAGCCCCCTCGACTTCCTGTAGTTCTCATCCATCCATTCAACACACTAACATATACATAGTTATATTCATACGCACACAACAGTGACAAACAATGTGAGACATTCAAAACAAAGAGACACAAGCGCTAGAATGGGATCAGGTTCAGAATCAAAAGCAACATTTAATCACATTGGCACAATTCAAAATTTATCTTTAACTGAGTAACCATAATACAAAGAGCACTAGCTTGGTGATTCAACATTTATAACCTTACATGTTTAAGTGTACAAAACAGAAAACAACTTATCCGTATACAGTAGATACATCATGATTGCAATTGTAAAATTGACAAACAGTTCATAATTCCCCAAAACGAACATCACTATCGAGCAAATAAATGAAAGTAGTGTATGCACCGCATTTTACCTAACAATAATGTACAAATATCAACAGTGATGACTGGATTTGAAATAGTTATTTTTTTCTCCCAGAGATGATTTCCAAACCTATTTTCACCAAGTATTTTACAAGTAGTAAATGAACTGGGCTTTGTTAATATTTTAAGAAAGTAACAAAAATTAAAACATGAAAGTTGTGATACATGTACACAAAATATAAACTCATCAATCACATAGCTAGAACATTTTTAATTGCTCAATATCCAGCTAAAAAACAGTATCGTGGACATTACAGAGCACTAAAGCAATTATCCCTGTGCATATGTACATTTCAGGCTCCATGTTATACAAGCCGATAGGTGTAAATTACAATTTTGTGCGCAATGGATATCTATTTCCTATTTTTGTTGAAAAGCAATATATACTCTATCTTGTCAAATCGTCTGAGCATACAACAGTTTTGAAACCAAAAGAAAAACTTGGGAATATGACTGATTGTCTGTCTACAGTAACATATTATAAGTAACTGTTTGGTAATGGTAAACAACATATGGCCATCATTTTTAGTCTGCATTTATGAACAAACAGAAAGATTATTATGGTTCTTTTCACAGAAATGACAGTCGGTTATGAGTGCAATACCATATTTCTGCTTAAAGCAATCCTAATTTCTCGGCCATTAGAGGAAAAACAATCAAAGTTAAGTTCAATCACTTCTTTCATAACATACAAAGCTTTTAAATGTTAAATCTGAATATATATAACAAAAATATACATGTACTATGTGCCAGCGTTTGACCTGACAACTTGGTTTATTTCTCATGTACAAGAGATTTTAGAGCTACAATCATGAATTTGATTAAAAGATTTTCAACAAGGCTGATACACAAAAAGAAAGCTACATGGATTAGTCCGAGCAATTAAGATTTTAAACTGAACATAGACTGACTAATGAACCTGATACAGGTTAACTAGCGAAATACTGTAACAACATTTTGGCCAAAAGCATTTATTTAAAAAAAGGCTAATATACACACATATCGGTCAACCCTAAAAAATATCTATATAATACCATTTTCTTGTCGATCTTATCGTTGGACTGGTTTGAACATTAATGCGAGGCTTCTGACTATGGTGTCCTTAACATTACAAAAAGTTTTTTCTTATATACAGGGTGTAGGTGTAAAATTTCTCAATCTACAAAAGGAGAGAAACTGCAAGAGAAAAAAGAAGAAAAAAATCACTCGTACAATACCTGTTCAGCAGTTGTTTTTTGTTTGTTTTTTTGCATTTACTTACTGATCAATTTTTTTAAATATCTGCCAAGATTGCTTGTGGCTTGATCTGAAGTATAACACGCGGCCCCACTATTACATTGCCAAGTTCATTCCTGCACAAAACAACAAGAAAGGATAAACCTTCATAAACATCTGTTAGTGTATGCAATGGCAGACATCAGAGCACGCGGAATGTGCAGTCGCAGTGTGTGCGTGTTGCTTGTGGCTCCCCCCATGCAAACGCTCTTTGTATGTTCCAGTTTACGCAGAAATATTTGCGGTACCGTAATTTTTCGCAGATTTTGCGCTGAGATCGGCAAGCGCAAATTTTAGCAGTCACAAAGATATAAGCATGGCTTCTTATGCATGTTTTGAACACGCTGATTTGCGTGCAACGCGAATTTAAGAACCCGCGTATATATTTTGGGGTCGCTCAATGCGAAAATAACAGCGATTACAGTACCGGTATGTTGAATGTTTGGAAGGGGAAATTGTCAGTTGCAAGCAGAATTCTCAAGTGAACATACAATCGAATAGTATTGCTGATCAATACGACCTGATCAAGGCAGACATATAATCTTAGCTGATTGGCATGTTGCAAGCAATACACAATCTTCCCCAAACGCTATTGGCGCGGCGAGCGTACAATCCTAGTGGAGTTTACATGCAACACTAGCGCAGCACGACGCGACGGAGCAGTGCAATTGGCATTGAGGTTATTCAAACCTTTTTGATATCCAGATCCAATGTTTTCAACAGTCATGTAAGAAAAGTGCACAAAGTTGTATTTGATGGCTCAATATATGTGAGATAAAATATTTACAAGGTAAAATTATAATTTGCGAAGGAAATATGGAACGCTTCTCCAGTGGTAGAATTCCATACCACTATTTTCTTTTTTTAGTGTCAGAGACAAGTTAATTTCGTCCATTTGGCTTAATTTCAAAATGCATGTTTCCATTTAATGCACATGCGCTACGTGCTACGGAACATATGCTCGGGCAGCTTATTCATTTTCTTGCGCATGCAACTAAAACCCATGAACTTACAATATCAACAGTCATACTTTCATGTTATTGTTACAGGAGTGTAGGCTTGAATAGTTTGCATGTTTTCAACAGCGCTGCAAACAGCTTTGAGGCTTTTCATGTCATTTTATCAATTATTTTTAAAAGCTCTTTTGAACCAGGGTTAAAATAAGTAGCGAGAAAAACACTGCAAATTGCAAGTTGTGGAAATTCTTTAGAACATTTGTATGAAAATGATTATTTTGAACAGTGAGTGAAAGAAAAAGGATTTAGGGTAGTTTCTTGTCTCATTTTTTCTCTATTTTGTATTCAAGAAATTTTCCCTACAGTGACGTTTCTTTCAACTATCAAATCCAAAAGTGTTTATTTCTGTAATTTTCTATTGCTGCTGTTCACCTATATGTGTGTGATTTTGGAGAAGGCTTCTCAACAGAAGTTTAGTTATTTTTTCTTTCCTTTTTACTTCAATAAGAAAACTAATGCATATCCTATTTAAAACGAAGTGTACTCTCCAATGGTTGTTCGATCTGTAATTGCACTGCTCCGCCGGGCAAGGTAATCTGTTTCGCTTCCTGAAACACAAAATAGGAACATGACAATGTAAAGGTTTAACACCATGGACGCACTTTTGTGTCCGGAGTTATGGTGGAATGAAAAAGTCAAAATCTAACTTTTTTTTTACTTATTAAAATAAAAGAACTATTTACTGATGCGTAAGTGGTAAGTGTTACATAGAGGATTAATACACCAAGGGAATTAATATATTGACAGCATTTACAACAGAATATTGCATCCTGCACTGTTATTCTAGCTTTAATTTTTTTGTTTAAACAATGAAAATGATAATTTTAAGACATTGCTGCATTTCGCAATGTCTGGGACACCATAGGATAGGTAACCATAGAGGCAGTAACGCCTACAGCCATAGGGATCTGATGACCTTGGGCTTGGGCCATTGATACCCCTAAGACAGCCGGCTGCATGGGAGCGGCAAGCAACTGTGTGCCTTGAGCTGTACCCGGGGCAGGAAGGGAGTTATCTCCAACTAAAGGGACTTGGGATACCCGCGCAGGGTACATAAGGGGGCCTGTTGCAGCCACAGTATGGTGAGTTGAGGAACCAAGGGACCTACCTTGGGAGAGCTGGGGACCAGCGGCGGTGGAGTTAACCAGATGGGTCTCAGCCTGCAAGACAGCCGAGGTGGCTTCTGCACGCAGAGCACGCAAGCGGGCATTCTGCTCAAGGAGGACGTCATTGGTGGAGGTCAGGTCTGCAACTGTTTTGCGCAGCTCCTCGTTTTTGCGGCGCAGCATAACATTCTCCTCCTCAAAATCTCTTGCATCACGGCTGGACCTATAGCCCATGGAATCCCTGGGCGCCTCCCTTGGCTCTCTGGGCTCCCTATCACGGAAGAACCTATCTCTATCCATACGATCAAAGTCCTCGTATCTGGAGTGCTCAAGCCATCGCCTGTAGCGCTCGTGTTCGTATTCATCAGCGTAACGATCAGGTGGTGGTGGTGGACCTGAAGGGCGTGGTCTCCTGCTGGTGCTGCGCGACCGTTGCTCATACTCCACATCCCCACGACTCATGTGCCGGTATTTGCAAGAGCTACCCCTGGAGCATTCTCCTTTCAGGTAATCACGACAAACTGGGATCTCACCATCAGATCCCTCGGTGAAGGAGGAACTCTTAGCAGCAGACTCCTCGGTGCCAGGGGGCAGGTCTCCCGTCTGGTGGTAATACTCCTCATCCTCTTTGCTGCAATGGATGAACTTGCAATTGCTTCGCATGCACATTTTGTTCTGATAATCATGGCAAAACTGCAGCTCTTTCTTCACTTCCCCCTGCTCGGGGTGCCTAAATTTGCACCTATTGCCACGTTTGCAAACATTGCGCAGGAAATCCCTGCAAACTCCGTCTTCATTACCATTCTTTACCATGATGCTCTAACTCTTTTTAGGGTCTATTACAAAAAACCAAATCTCACCGAAGCGTCACTAAACAGGTCAGTTTATTGTTTTGGTAAAGCTTGCAGAGCGGAGCGCTTATGCAGGCAGGCTTGGGCAAGCTGCAGCAGGCTGGAGAGCGATGACTGACTTCACACTTTCAAGTAGACACAGCGCCTCCTAATGCAACACTTTTGCACGCCGATTTGTCAGCAGGCTGCACGGATTCACAACTGCGCTCCCGGTAGAGGTATAACCTGGCAAAGAGGGCGCACAAAAACAGGGCATGCATGCTAAAATTAGCTCATATAGTTTCTTTCATAGCCACATTAAAATCAGATTCCTAAATGTACTTCTTTATTATGGATCATTCATATGTCCTAATTAGCAATTTGGCACTACCTGTACGCTATATCAACTGAGATCTTTCAGAAATATACTGCAGCATTGCATTTCATCTTACGTCCTAAAATGTTGGGAATATCTTTAAGAATATGGCCAATACAAGGGTCTCTGATTGCAAAATTCTTGAGGACTCTTTTATCCATCACATATTCTTTTAAAGGCATCTACATGTATGATCATATTGTGTACGTATTGCTCGGATCCTATCGTATAGTAACAAACAGTGGAGTAGACTTTGCAAAGAGCTGCTCTAGTTGGAGTCACATTTATTGCAAGTGGGTGTTACAAATTGATTGTATTGCCATTGGCAGCAGCTGAACCATGATGGCAGTTTGTACACTGCGTGGCCGGAGTTGATGTACATGTATTACAGAGAGCCTGTACTCTCTCTACCCTGTACCTGCCTATCGCAAATCGTTCAATATTGTTACTTTCCCCGTTAGCTACCAAAATAACTGGGGCAAGGGTTATTTGCTTATCTACTTACCTACAGCTCACTGCTGTTGACCAGGATGGGACCTGTGGCTCCCCTCTGCTGAGCAAGATTACTTGGTGTTTTACAAAAGTACCTATACGAAGCAGAGATAAAAAGAGAACACAAGATCAAATTAGGAGGTGTTAAATACAAATAAATCTCGCAAAAACAGCTTTAACAGCTTAAAATTGCCTGAATTTATCTTAAGTAAAGTGACCAAAGCTCAAAGCAACATACCAAACTCATAAGTTTTCAAAACCATCATGTTGAATTACAAAGGTAGCTGAATCATAATTTAATGCCAGTATTTGCCACTAGCTTACAAAGAAAGTAAAAGTTACATGATGGTTCCATGAATACATGAAAGTTCTTTGTTTGAAAACTAGGGCACAACCAATCAGAATGATTCACTTAAAAAACACTGAATTTAATTGTAATTTATTAGGCCTGGGTCATTACGTTTTTAGTGCTAAAAGTTTAACCCTTAAATGTATACGGGCGGTTTCGATTAGCCGTTTTGAAAATACACAGTCTATTTCAACATGTGTGTAAATTCTCAAGTATTCAGTCATTTCAATGAAGACATGTTTTTAGATGTCCGTACGGGCAATTAAGTCTTGCCGATAATTATTGTTTTTAGATCTCCGTAGGGGCAACAAAGTCTTGCCGATAATTATTATTTTTAGATCTCTGTAGGGACAACAAAGTGTTGCTGATAATAATTGTTTTCAGATCTGTAGGGGCAACAAAGTCTTGCCGATAATTATTGTTTTTAGATCTCCGTAGGGGCAACAAAGTCTTGCCGATAATTATTGTTTTTAGATGTGTAGGGGCAACAAAGTGTTGCCGATAATAATTGTTTTTACATCTGTAGGGGCAACAAAGTCTTGCTGATAGATCTAATTATTGTTTTTAGATCTCCGTGGGGGCAACAAAGTCTTGCCAATAATTATTGTTCTTAGTAGGGTGTCTGATCGCGCACCCGATGTTGTGTGCTAAAATCTTTCCCATAGAGATTGCACACATCCCTATGTGGTCTACATGCATTGCGCGACCAAGCAAAATTGGTCAATGGTTTTATGAAAAATTTGAAATTCAAACCTTTATAACAAATGATCCTGAAGGTGAAACTCAATAAATGTGGTGTCATATGAAAGAGCAGGTTTTTCTCCATATTCCCCATAGGGGGCCACCCCCGGAATTCTAAAAATATCTTGCTCAAAACAGCGATTTAAACATCGTTTCCATGGTAACTCGGAGATTTACCAATTTCACGAACTGCTCCCCCGAGGGATAAGTTGGGCCAGCTGTAAAGAATATATCCATGCACTTATTTTTTCTCTAGTCCCAAGGGATCATTTGTTACAACAGTTTGAAAATACCCTTGCTCCACACTTTGCATATCGTGCTGTGCATTAGCTGTGCAGCTTTTGAGCAGAAATTATAACTCTGCGTGAACCACTTTTCTGTCCATTCTGACCAAAATGCTATGATGAATATTGCACAATTTTTGAGGGGCTGTATCTTTTGATAGAAACATCGGTGAGTCTTGAAATTTGAAAGGTATTATTCTGATTACATTTGTTATTCCAATATCAAACAAAAATGGTGAAAAACGATCCAAAATTGAAAATTGAAAAATCGTTCAGACACCCTATTCTTAGCTCTCCGTAGGGGCAACAAAGTCTTGTCGATAATTATTGTTTTTAGATCTCTGTAGGAACAACAAAGTCTTGCTGATAATTATTTTTTTTAGATCTCCATGGGGGCAACAAAGTCTTGCCGATAATTATTGTTTTTAGCTCTCCGTAGGGGCAACAAAGTCTTGCCGATAATTATTGTTTATAGATCTCCGTCGGGGCAACAAAGTCTTGACGATAAGTATTGTTTTTAGCTCTCCGTAGAGGCAACAAAGTCTTGCCGATAATTATCGCCGACGCACGGATCGGAAATGTGGTCGTGGACAATCCCTATTTTAAAGGACGTGTCTGTCCGCGTTTACAAAGACAATCCTCGTTTAGGGACGGTCACGATACTTTATTTCCTTATTCTCTGATTCTCCGACACCCCCTGCCCCCCCCCCTCCCAATTTGTCAATTTCGTACAATCCTGACCTCATCGCAACAAACACCTCTGAAAGCGCCGCACCCACATTACATTCACACGCTCAATCACACTAAAAAAAGTCACATGCCTAAAAGTTAGATCTTGCCCTAGTAAAATCATGCGAAACAAAACATATATCAACCAGTCATCATCAAATAACAACAATCTGTAAAATCCATGTTAAGTTCCTATTACATACCCATAAATATATCATAAAACTATGTATAATTTGAAGATAAAAGCATTTTTACCACTGATCTGCTGAATTCGTCTTTAGCTGATGCCCCAGATTGCTCTCGATTGACTGAAATATCAGACTTGATTATTGGAAAACAATGTATGGTAGCGTAAAATCGTAAACAAGAAACATTTACATGATGTCTATTGAGGGGATGTTTTTGTCGGCAAATATTCTGAAAGGCTATACTCTGTTCTGTATACACAGTTGACCTTTCAGTAGGAAATGCTTCGTGATACCAATGGAATACAGATTTTCTACAATATTTACTTTTACATTTTGACGGATATTATTGTTGCATTTTTATTAAAAGCTGCACTCTTGGGCCCGTCGATCCAGAGACTGTCTAACAGTCTTTAGTCAGTCAGTCTTTGCTAGACATTTTTTAAGCACTTTTCTTATTTTCCGGGGGGACGAACCCCCCCCCCCCTAAAAAAAAAAAATGAGGGGGACGCCTGTGTAACACCCGTTCCCCCCCCCCCCCCCCCCGGGGGATCGTCGCCCCGGGCCTGTTGTCATGAAGTGTTTGTGACAATACGTTTTATTGATAGAGTTTATATCTTCTCAGAACGTTATTGATCAATTAAGGGTCACAGTAATTGTTTAATAGAATAACTATAAACTTTAAAAATCGAGAATAAATCACATTCTCACAATCATTTAATGGAAAAGGGTAAGAAAACTTAATTCGACCTTATAGGGTACAATAACACGCGTATGTTCCCATAAATATCAATGTTTTATATATCAGGGTGAAAGATAGGTTTCCTCCGACACATGACACATTTTCATGGTAGACATAAATACCAGCATTCTGAATTCACTTAAATTCAAAACTTCAATATTCAATCCGAACCAAGAACAATTCTGTGTATCAGTTTTACACGTATTTTCAAATTAAAAAAAAAATACGGCTAGCATATACGGGAACACACTACACTAGTTTCAGTGGCGAATCGCCCCAGCGTCCCCCTTTGTGGCCTAAAAAAAAAAGGGGGGGGGGGTGAAGGGAGAGCGACTAAGAAGAAAAAATGAGAGAAGAAAGCACTTAAAAGAGAGGAAGATACTGATAGATGGAGAGAGGAAAATGAGAGAGACAGAGAGAGAGAAAGAGAAAGAGAGAGAGAGATATAGAGAGAGAGAGAGAAAGAAAGAAAGAAAGAAAGAAAGAAGATAATAATCATAAAAAATTATACAAAAATAGAACATGAAACTAAAACGTTTACAATTCATTACATACATTGCCGACGACTTGTCCTACATGTGCCTATACAAAATGTATACGAAGACTTCGGACGGAAGTAAAATAGTCATATGAAAAAAGAGATGATTTTCTTACAAAATCAAGAGCGTTCAGAGGGTCCCGCTCCCTGGACTCCAATGCATCAACACAGGAGAATCATGTATAGGCAAATTATGAAAGAGAACTGATTTTGAACGAAATGGATTGCGTCCGGGGGTTTCTCCCCTTGAACCCATTACGAAATTGCTCACGCTTACGCGCTCATTAATTATATGAAAGATTTTTATTTTGAGTTCACAATATCTTTTCCCCCATAATTTGACAAGCGAAGGAGCAATGCGACCTAGCCGTATACAATTTTTTTTAATATTTTTTTTTTACAGTTTCACTATATAATCTCCCTGTAGTTACATAAAACTAAATAAACACAAAATTAGCGGAAACAATGAGCAGTTTGGTCAATTTTGTATTTTGTATTTTGTACTATTTTTTTCTTCACTTCACCGAATCTTTTAAATATGTGTTTCCCATGTTTTGTTTTAATAAAAGAAAAGAAGAAAAAAATTGGTCGAATATTCATCTCCGGATTTTCTAACCGAAAGTTCAGAATTTCGTTCAAAACGGTACATGACTGCGCAAATTCCCTTTTTTCCCGCTTTATATTGTTTATTCATGGAACAAGAGGGGGTGGGGGCAATATTGAAAAAGAGATTGACAAATTTTACAAAGGCTTATTCGGAAGGAAGCACGTCAACGGGAATTACATTTTCTTTCAGGATGTGGACTTATGAGATAGGCCTACCGTGAAGCAATATGCGAGGACGCAATTTAATCCTCAAAAAATATTTCTTATACAAGTCATGTATAATTTACCAATACGCAAGGTAAATGATTAGTACATATTGGTCTATTAGGATGCTTAACCCTCAATAGAATGCACCCCCTTTTCCTTTTTGCGCCCCCTTCACTCCGCCTACGACACATGCCCCCTCTGTCAATAACTCACTGATCATCTTAATTTCTAAACCGTGAAAATAGGGTGATATAAATGTCAGCCCGAAAAGTTTACCTGTGAAGACTTGATTTTTTAGGAATCAGTAATTGTTTTATCTGAAAAACCGGATGGAGAAATCTCTGAATAATGAAATAATAAAAAATAAAAAACAAAACATTAAAACAAAAGGATATATTATGAGTTTTATGACCAACTAATAGAAATAGAATTTACTTATTTATTTCGAACTAAGTGTTCACAAGTTTAGTGAAAAACATTTTTGCAAGAAAAAAGCTTCCCATAAAAGCATAATTTGTTATACTATGACCAAAAATGTAGGTCTAAAACAGCTCAATACGATTTGCATAAATATAGATTTAAAAATAAAATTACTACCACTTTTTACTCCGGTAACAACCGTATGCAGAATTTGCGGCGAACGGTTTCTCAGCTGTTTTGATTGAATGATTCTCTATACTAGGGAAGTATAATATTCACAACCTACACAAAAGGGGAATAATACTGTGACACTAAATATAATCCCTTGACCATATACCTTCGTTTATTCGTATGTCACAACATAACATAATGTTTGAGCGCGATAATCCGAGACGATACCATAGTGTAAGAACGAAAAACTCCGCATTTAAAAATATCACTCGATTATTTCAGTTTCAATTAACTCTCCAACATGGCGTTTTACAAGGCATCCGCGTTGTTTTGCACACCACCCTCTAAACAGCTTTCGCGCCGCAAGTTTTGCACACGATGTGTTCAATTCTGATGTCATTCTTAGTAGATTTTTATGATGCAGCTATAAAAGTAGAATAGTTACAGGCCTACTCCTTACAACCTTCAAAAGGCACTGCCTTCAATGTAAAACATTTTTTTCAATGCGGATCTACGCCTGTCTCCATGGATGTCGATCATTACGTAATACCTATTCATCAGGGGGGGGGGGGATGAATGAATAGATCATCCCCCCCCCCCCCCTGATGAATAGGTATCAGCAGTTACGGATCGACACCCATGCCTGTCTCCCCTAGTTCTATATTTTGATTTCTTCTTTTTCGCGTTTATTCCTGTTCAACGAAGATGGGCCTCAAAGCTTTAGCTTCAAGTTTGAACTCAGTTTGTAAATGGGATAAAGTGACAATTAATTCACCCAGTCAGGGGATGCATGCAGTATTCTGG
Source organism: Strongylocentrotus purpuratus (assembly GCF_000002235.5). NCBI lineage: Eukaryota > Metazoa > Echinodermata > Echinoidea > Camarodonta > Strongylocentrotidae > Strongylocentrotus > Strongylocentrotus purpuratus. Next base: position 16,235,926 of record NW_022145604.1, read on the forward strand.
AAGCTCAATTACCAGTCTGTTTTACTTGTTATCAATTTAAAACTTTTTAATTTTTCAATCGGATTTTGATCAAAAAATTTCACTGACCTGTTTCTCTCGTTTTCTTCTTCCTGGGTCATTACTCTAGTACTGTATAGTATACGTCACGTAGTGGACGTTCCAATATTACTGCCTCGAAACGGAATGGCATCATGTTTAATTAAATAACTCAATTACTTGATTAATTTCAATACGACGGACGGATCTCGAAGGCAGTGGTATTTTGCTAATATTGAACTGCTGAGCTCCGTACACATCATTTTCCGTTGTGTATCTGATGTTGTGGAAATGGGCTAAAATGAGCCGGAGACCAGGGGGATATTGTAATGACACACTGCTTTCAGGATAACGATTTTGAGGTCTATAGACTATAGCCTAATTAGCCTTTAAATAACTTCAGGTCTTAAAATGAAAGTTAAAAGGGAAGTTACGTGAGTTTCAGAATTGGCATCCCCGATGTTGCCTACTACTGCAACTGATTGATCACAAAAAAAAAGTAAAGTTGAATCAAGGCCTTTGATATTGGTTGAATCCTAATGCACACTTTGTCTTCGCCGGTTACATATCATGCAATCCGTTTCATCAATTCTAAATCCTTTTCTCTCTTTCTCCTTCTTAAAAAAAACAAAAAATTAACTGTAAAATTCTGAACTGTAAATCTAAGCATATCAGGAGCTCTTGTAGTTTCTACGCTCTCGTGAATGATTGTATTATTATTATTATTATTATTATAAAATGAGGGAAAACAAATTTAACGAATCGGAGGCATCAGGCCCGTGACTATAGTATAGCGACAAGAGGTTCGCTAACAGAAAAGAAAGATAGAAACAAAAACACTGATGAAACGGTTTGGTATTCAAATCAAGTTGTACCTTAACAGTTGAAAACACCCTTTCCTAGGAGGGGACATCCCTCCCTCGCCCGCATCGACGAAAGGGTATACGTCCACCTCAAATAATGTCTGCACCCCCGCCCCCCCCCCCGAAGTGATCCTATAGTCACGGGCTCTCAACTATTAAATCGTCCATTTCCATGGAGTTGGGCTGGAGCAACGACATAATAATTAATATTATAGATCCGCAGAAATGTTAATTTTCCATAATACCCTATAATAGCCTATGCCTGGAAAAAGATATGAGCATAAGAATTAATAAAATTGTATTACTGTTTTAACGATTTAGGACTTCGATCATCTATTTCTTGCTGGTACATCTGTAAGACAGCAATGTCCTGGGGACATTCACCGTGAGGATTCCATATCCGGTGATTATATATTTTTTTTCTTCCAAGAAATAAGAATATTCCCCCATATAAGGGAAAACGGAGTGTTTCACAACAGTCTGTTTATATTAGCATTACGTCATTGTTATTAGTTTTGTTTCAGTCTTCAAGTTATAATTGTTTGAACTGTATACCAAGTTTGTGTAACTTTTGGCTATCAATTTAAAGATATCTGTGTTTGAAATCAAAAAAATTATTTTAAAAATTCTTTAAACACTTATCATACAATTTATTTTCCCATTTTCCCATTTTATAAGGGATACACAATTTCAATGTGCACTCTTGTAGACGACTAGTCGTATGCACTTTACACCTACAGTAACGCGCGCAGTATATAACACCAACACACATTATATTTGTTTACGCCCAGCACATCGTGAAGTCAACAAGTCAGCTCTCTCGTTTATGCATTTGTTTTAATATTTATTATCTTTCCTGAGGAAATTATAATCTACTAAATCCTGATGGGTTCTATGGTACATATTGTATCGACAACGGCGTTGATTTTCGTCACTCTATTAGACTTTATATGTTCGGTAAGTTTTGACCAGGCCGTATAGTAGGTTCACCGTATAGTAGTATTACATCATCATGATCATTTCATGCCAACAATACATGCATAATTATGCAACATCATCATGGTATATTACTAGTATATTCCATACTGAACGAAACAATCCTTATCAACTGTATGTTGTGCAACTTGTGGTATATACCACTCCTGAGTATAATTCTCTGATTGTGACCTGCATAGTAATGGAAGATACTCATCTAATAATATACGAGGTAATGTAAGAAAATGGGTAATGAAAGATAATATTCGCACACAGCCTGTTCGCACATTATGTCAAGTGAAGAATTTTCTCTCTCTTTTTCTTCTGACATAATAAACGCCTTTATAACAGAATATTATGCCTAACATTGTAACAAGCGCAAGCAGGACAAGTAATATGGATATCGTAATGCTGATGGTGGTGTGAGTTGAGACCTTAGTTCACTAAAATTGGTAAGATTTTAAAATTCTGATAGACCGATGCCGATGGAAAGAGGCGAGACTAAAGATTCTTTGGAATCGGGGTTTGAAAATATTGACAAAATAACAGCAAATTTTGCTGTCTTTTGCATCTGTTTCGAAAAATTTGAACTTACTGACATTACTGATAAGGTCTCTTTTTCATCCAGGGTGCCACAAGAGAAATTTAGTTGTATGAACTAATATTTTGTGATTTGTCAATGTTACGCCATATTGTAAAATAGGAAACCACCATTCAGTACGTACAGCAACTCTTCATTTCGTCACATATACGGCAGTGGTTTCTTCTTTACCACTCCATAGACTCTACCCACAAGTGTTTATGCAAAATTGCAAGTGGATGAGTCTTTTCCTATACAGGATATAGCCATTGCTCATTACTGTTATTTACTCTGTGTGTTTTAAATTATATTAATCAATCGTTTCTATAAGCATGAGGATCACTAACACAGCTATGACAAAAAAAGCTACAAATAGTGAAATAATATTGGGGAATATAAATAAGGACTTTGACATCAATCCTGGCCTCAGCATCTAGTGCACCCAGTCTATATTCCATGATATTTGACATACATGCATGATATGAAAATTCTATGAATGCTTTATTTTGTTAGTGATGTTATTGTAAGTTGTAACCTGTTGATTGGTCAAAATATTAATGTATACAATAACATATTCTCATTTTTTGTCTTCATGTTACAGGTAACTGCTGAAATATGTCCTTCTGGAATAGAGTGAGTATTAAGTATATTACAGTTGGGAAAACAAAAAAATTAATTCAGTTTATGCAATCATTTTTGAACACCCGAGTCAGAAAATACAAATAAATTCACTGTAGCATGTTATAGAGCATTGTGTTACTGGATGGTTCTAATAGTTGCAAATATATGAATACATGCCAGTTCCTATAGAATCTCCAGAAATTGATATTACCGATACGTCATCAAAGCGGCATTTGGTTGCTGCCTTGCTGGTTTCACAAACTGGCATATGCAAATTATGCACATTAAGCTTACTCTCTCTGAAAAAAAGAGTGAATTTTCACTCTATTTTCACTTTCTTGGGAGTGACGTCCGTGATCACTTGTTTAGGAGTGCTCTCTAAGAAGAAAGGAGTGAATGTTCACTTCTTTTTTCAATACATTTTCACTCTCTGGAGGAGTGACGTCTATGATCACTCTATTTTTTTTAGAGAGTACCCCGAGTAAAGGAGACATCGTGTGTTAGTGCCATAAGGGAGTTAAGTCAGTGCTAACACTCTTCTAGCTCCAAACAGACGATATTGTTTTCCGAAACCAGCGATAGTTCGGAATTAAAAAAAAAGTTACTTTGATATGGTGGCAGCGGTGGGATATGAAACACTGGGAATTTTTTTTCTTCAATAATATTTGCTTCTTTTCAAGAACTTTACTCTCAACTGACCAAAAGTTTTACTACATTATCAGGGAGCTGTGATTCTCCCTGGTATTATTACCTTGGTCATTTGATTCTGCACATTACAGTGTGCATTCTCCGTTCCCTGGGGAGCATTCCAGCTAGTCTCCTTTTTGCAAGTGCGCACATGCTAATCCAACCATTATGACATTCGCATCCCACTGGCTACCAAGTACAAATTTAACAACTGGGTGGAGAGGAGTAATGTAGATAAAGACCTTCACCATCACAAACCTTTGTACAGTATATAATCCTTCAGAATGAAAGGCCTTTGGAATCACCCTGGTGAACTAAATGGGTACTTAGTAGGAACTCAGAAGGAATTCCTTGGATGCTTGAGTGCCTCACCATAGTCGTAACAGTACATGTATTTGTATTGATGAGGATCAGAGACTACCCTTGATAAATAAGATTGTATTATTATTATTGGTAGTAATAGAAGAAGTAGTATTAGTAGTAATACTAGCAGAACCCATGGAAAATTCATGGGATTCTAGGGGGGGGGGGGGGGAGGGGTTAATAGAAAGAGGCCTAAAGTATGTGCTATCAAAAATAAAATTTGATTATTTTGATATAGAGTCTAGACGATTTTTATGATATACGCTGTTTGACCATGAATGGCGCACCGTAATACCCGTTTTAATGCATTGATTTGATGCAAGAACTGTATCATTGTAAAAGCCTTCTATCCAGCTAATGAGCTAGGCTATGTTTTTAAACCACCGTCTGATTTTCTTGTGAAAACTTTACTTTGAAAAATGATTATCAAAATTCAGCATACAACTATACATGGCCAGAATAATCGCAATCTAAGCTCAGGTTTCATACCTCTATATAATAGTCACAAAACTATATTGAAATCGGGGCAATAAGAGCAATTTCGCAATAGTAGAAGTAGAAGTAGTAGTAGTAGTAGTAGAAGTAGTAGTAGTAGTAGTAGTAATAGTAGCGGTAGTAGTAATAATGATAATAATAATATTTTCATTTACATAGTGCTCTCACACAATTGATTTCACATGCTTTACATGGTATAAAGTTGGGAAAATCTGAGAAAATCTGAGAAAATCTGAGAAAATAAATATGTCTTTAGGTGCTTCTTAAAGGTGTTTAGTGTGGGTGCTGTTCAGATGATCCATGGACAGTTGATTCTATAGTGGCAATCGTAGTAACAGTAGTTACAGTAGAAGTAGTATTAAGATTATTAATGTTTTTATTATTATAACAAACCTTTTAATTGGACAATAAGGCATTCACAAAGGAGCGTCATATGACGCACATATGCCTAGGTTTGTCGACAAACCTCCTTTGTGAATTCGGGCCTTTGAGTCTGAAGAATCTGTGGAAAATGAGCTGTATTCTATATTTCTGGATATAAACAAAATTGTTGAAGTATGTCCTTTAAAGATAAAGGTGAGTACTGGTAATGCGATTGCATTGTGAAAGAAAAAGGTGTGGAATGGATCAGAAACAGTTGAGCTTGTAGCATGTAAGTATTGGTGTGCACTGCAAGGTTCTGGAGTCATCAAAATCATAATAAATTTGGCCGAGTCTTGGTAAAGTAACAAGCACTGTACACAGAAAGCTATATATGGGACAACACACATGGTGTCGGGGCTAGTTACCTTGATTTCCTTGTCTTTCTATGCTCATTACTCAGCCAGTATACATTTTCTTCCAAAATTGTTTGGCACATGTCATTTATTTGTAATCTTGAACATTCAGTGTAAGTTTCGTTTGATTCTGTGAGAATTAATTTTCTTTTTTTTACCATGCAGAACTGGATTTTATCGTTAATCACGTTATTCTTTCTGTCTTTACAGATGTGATTACAATGAGCATTGTTGTGAGGATGGTTGCTGCGCAGGTGAAAATAATTACGGATATGCTTACGGCTATGGATTCTACAACCTGTGGTATTTCTGGTAAGATATATGCTTCCTTGATGAGCCACTACATAATGTATGTCTGTCGAGAGTATTACAATGAGAAGGTTCCATATCATTTAACATTTACCCTTCCTGCCCCTTACAACTCTCGAATACTCAAGCAGCAAAAGTATTATCGAAAAACAACTAAGTTTTACCCATGACTATAGTGGTTTATTGCATCTCCAATTCTCCTACTTAACAAATGCACATGCACATAGATTTACGTAATCATGAAAACTTATGATTAACAATAGTAAAACAGTTACATCCAACACCCTTTTGCTTTCAGCAGATGTTATTGATTTTTCCAACATAGAAACACACTCATGGACCTATTTAGAATCAAATTCAAATTCAGTTGGAGTGAAGGCAAGAATAAATTGAATAAAACATGGGTAGCATCTAGACATACTGTATTATTGTTAGAATTATGAGGTTTATAGAATACCTGCAGATTCGTTTAGAAAAATCCTCTTTGCATCGTTTTCATACTAAGATTTGAAATACCAAGTGGCACACAACTCAATGGGAAATTTGAATATTTGGCTCAAACAATTAGTGCCCTTTATTGTTTTTGTTTAAAACTGACCAGTAACGTATGTTATATTTCTTGTAAAGATATGATTTCTTGTTCTAATTTTCATCAACTGGCACCAGGTATGTATGTTTAGTAGTCGAGCTTCGTCAGAAATTGTGTAGTCCATGTATCTCCGCATATGGCATCAATCTGCATACATGACATGATGAAATGCATTTATAGTGCTTTTTTATGCAACTGTGTTTCAATTAGTGTTCTAGCTTTTGATTATAATTACCATAAGTCAATAGGGGAACGCTTTATCCATGTTCCATTTTTGGTTCCACCAATCAGGTTTGTGATCATCATGGTTATGATGACTTGCTGCGGAGCCTGCAGCTACGTCAAGAAGCGACAGTATTACATGAGACAGCAAGAGGGCTTGGCACGGTCCGCTCACCTAACCGGGACCCAAGTTCATCATCCTCCTACCACGTACGGTGTCCATCCAAGCAACTTGGCAACACCAGTAGGCGCCTTCCCTGGTCCTCCAGCTTACAATGAGGTGGGTTGTACGACACTAATTGCTCCTGCAACAATTGCTCTGTAATAATTTCCCATACTAACCAAGATCCTAATTCAACCCCTGACCCAACACTTAACCCTATAAACTGTTACCCCAAGCCTATAAATCCCAGCTGCAACCATAGCCCCAATCAAATATTTTTGATGAGCTAATATGCCTGGAGAAAATTTTATGAGGGCACCAATGAGGTAAGGTTAACAGACCTGGGGGTGTTTCACTAAGACTAAAATAAACTTAAATTTGGACTTACCGGTACTATGACAGGCCGTTCATGCTACTGTTTGCTCTCACCATTTACTGGAATTGGTCTCTCAAGGGATGTACAAGTCAAGGTCACAAATATACAGAGTTTACCATTTTTGATAATTCATAATTGAAGGAAAAACTATTATCTAAAGATCATAATGGTGAGAGCAAACAGTGGCATAAACGGCCTGCCATAGTAAAGTCCAACTTAAAGTCGATCTTAATCTTTGTGAAACAACCCCCAGGACTCTTAACCTTTTCTTTGCCATCATATTTATAAACATTTCTCACAAATTAACTTTCAAGACTCAAACGTAGAGCTGAAATGTATTTACCAAAATTGTAATAATTGGGTGACAAAATGTCTTCAATGGCAATAATACATGAGCCTGTTTCAGTTTAGGAAGGAAAAAACAACATTCTTTGTCAAAGTAAATTAAACACTAAAAATTCTTGGACAGGAGTTGTTGTCCTTGACATGGAAGGAATTAATATATCTGTTGATTAACCCATTAGCAACTAGAGGTTTTGGAAAAAATAGCCTATTACTCACTACTCACTGGAAGATGTTGCAATATTGCTCTCATTTTGACATTGTTCTGAGCAATATGAAACATGCGCTAATTTTCTGTGCAGAATCCTACTGTAGACATCGTAAGGATTACGCACGTATAACATTATCACGGTAGACCCTAGAACAGATAATATAGCGCGTTGAAAATGGACGAACACAAACAGGCGGTATCGGGCGGTTTAGTTGCTAAAGGGTTAAGGCTTGTTACCATGAGAGACAGCAGAGATCCCACAAATGCTGTTGATAACTAAAGCTTAAAACATAAGGGAGATATTTCCTAATTTAACATTGAACAATGTAGGAAAAAGCTATTCTAATAGAAACAACTGCAACCTTCCAATTAAAAGAATAACTAGGTTAAATGTACTGTATCTTCACCTAAAGGTGAAAGGTTGTAGATATCATGCCAAGTTTGAAGAATAGGTATAGCTCCATCAAAGGCTTTTAAATACCGGTACATGATAATTCAAATTTCAAAATTAGTGCAAATACATATACCCCTGTAGGTACACATTCTCAAGATTAGACAATCGTAAAAGTGTCAAAGAGCATATTAGAATGATTTATGTCACAGATGATGTGTTTACATAAATTGTGTTGACAAATATTTACACATAGATTTTAATGGTTTGGTTTACTTTGGACGTCTTCTGGATATTCCTAATAATAATGGAACATGATTCTCCTTATCATCATCAAACAAGCTTATATGCAATAAAATCCTATGCAATAAAATCCTATGCAATAAAATCTTATGCAATAAAATCACACGAAATAAAATCATAAACTGGGTTTATTGATTTGAACGTTGTGTATATACATGTATGTCATATGGGACATTAGCACACATTTCTTTATGTACTGATTGTCTGATTGGCGGTAGTCAATGGTCGCAGAAAGAGATTGTTTTTTCACTTTTTGATGACATAAATAGACAATCGACTGTCATTTAGGAGATATTTCATGGAATCATCCAATTAATGGAGGTTGCAATTTTTTTCTTGTAATAAAGTTGTCATTTTGTCAAATGTGGATGTCCAATGTCCATTTATTTTTCATTGAAAGCTTGTTGCACTCTTCAAAACATCAATGATTTACACATACGGTACATGACATGTATGTATGTCCGAAGTCTGGTAGAGTTATCGTGAGCACAATAATGGGGTTATGATAAATATTTTGATAACAATTGTTTGATTTTGATAAGAGCAGAAAAAGATGAGCATTTCTGTTCTTGGGTTATTAACTTAACAGCTTTGTGTAATGTAATGTATACATGTACATTTAGTTGGAGAATGCCCTTTGAACCAGTGCCTTTTGTGAAGATGTAGATAGAAACGAGAGGACGCTAGTTAATCATAAACTGTTTATCTATGTTCTTTAAGAGTCAGCGCACAAAGATACACATTTCTTTCTGGAGATTTGGTTGGCCAAAGTACAGAGCTATCTTGGCAACCACTCTTAGAAAGAGATTAACATATGTAATTTGACATGACACTGTATTTTTATCCTCAAATGGCAACGTTTGAGGATAAATGGCAACAATAATCAATGTCTGTAGACACCATATTTACTTTGAACATACTCAGAATGACTGAAACCTGATTGGGCAAGTCCATTGTATTTGGTCATTTTATTTTTACATTCTCCTGTATGTCACCAAGAGTAAGGTAACAATAAGCAAAAAATCATATAAAAAGTATAACTATACTTGATATTTGGCGTCATCAAATTTATGATGAGGGCTTTAAACTTTATATAATAAATTTTAGTTTTGGTGGGTAATATATGGGGCCGAAGAACTAAAGCTGACTATATAAAGGAAATGTGGTATGTTTTGTGGCATGAGTTGGCGCATTACAAATACTCTTTATTATTATTATGTTGTTTGTCTATAATGGAGATATAATGATTAACTTTTCTTCTTTTTAAATCTCTGCCAGGTTACGGGTAAGCCAGACCAGTTCCCCAAGGCAGACTACGGTTACCCCAACTATGGTTTTGCAGCTCCGCCTTACTCCCCTCACGAAGCCAGCATGCCTCCTCAGTCAGCAGCACCAGCACCCGATGGCACCATTCCAGTCCATACAACCACCGCCGACGGTACCATCCCGGTGCAGTATCCCCCCTCGGCTGCCATGCCATACCCTCCCTCCGCTGCAATGGCGTACCCTCCACCCCACGCAGGGGTACCGACAGCGGCCACGCCCGATTCAGTGCCTACCACCGCCCCACCCCCGTACACCCCATCTGTTACCAGCCCACCTGTACTGTCCACAGACCAGTCTAACCTTGTAGCATGAATAGAGCATCAAACCCTCGAGATATGGTAAAAACCATGGATTACTGTTACCCCAGAAACTTTCACATCTGTAGTCAATATAAAATATTTGAAAAACAAGTCGGAAAGTGTTTAAAAAAACAGCACGGAAAATATATTTTTGGACCATTTTCAACTCTGAATATATTTTCATCGACCAGTTATCTTTTATACCAAACCTGTGTCCACAAAATATGTTATTGTTCTATTTTTATTTTTTTCCCCATAAGAAAAGAGGAGAAAAATAGGCTATTTAAAAAAAAAATACAAAAAGAATATAGAGAAAATAGCCCCCCCCCCCCAATATATTTTTCACCCATGAAAATTGAACAGGCATCACGAGGGATGAAAGAAACTTTTGTGGATTTCTAAAGTGGTCCAGATTTGTACACGTGTAAGTGCTTAATACTGCGCACTACTGAATTGCAACACTAAATTTTAGGAAATCACACAAGTTCCTTTGATGTAAAACTGCCGTTTTAACACAATAAGAAACTGTCATGTTGTGAATGTTGCTGATTTTACAGTGCACATGTCTAACCTGTTTCCATGGCAACGAGAGGATACTTTTTAAAATGATTTATAAAATCTAGACAGGGTAATCTTTATACCTTAGCACAACATCAACTGTCATTCATCTTTCATGAAGTGAATTAATATAGCGCGATTTTTGATAGTGCAGAATAATGTATCTCAGTTTGCAGTCATCACATACTGTAGGTCATGTTCTGCCTTGCTTAGCTCCAAATTTTGGGGATAGTATAAGTCAGCTTATTTGACAGTTCTTGATAATCGTAGATGATATCCATATCCCTTTCATGTTAATCTTGAATTCTGGTAATGGAAATTAATTTTCAAAGAAACTTGACTCACAATTATTCCTAACGGTTTATTACGGTATACAAAAGATGTGCAATCGTTGTTCGCACCTGCCAAAACGTGCAGAATATACCAACATTTTTGTTAAAAGCTTTCAAAATTCTGTTGGCTGTGGGATATTGGATATCTGTGGGCTGTGGAAATTTCCTCTTTGTGTCATGGGAACAGGTCACATGTTTTTCTTCTTCGTTATAACAATAGATTGCTCACAGGATATTGTCATGTGCTTATAGTAAAGATATTCCTGTTTTACAATATACAAGAATTTTCAATCACATGATTGATATAGATTTAAAGGGAACATACAAACACTCAGCAAAAAATGAAATGAAAGAAAGTGGACACTATTCATTATTCAGAAAATACTTTAATTCTCTATAATTAAAAGGAGTAAATATTTTAAGCGTGATATGTAGTTAAGAATTATTTGATGTAGATAATGGAAAGAAATAGATAATATATATTAATCAAATAAATTCATAAGTATTTTAATTAAGCTCTATATATTTATCAAAAGCTAAATTATAGAATAAAGATTACAGTTAATATGTGTGTGAAAGGATTTGACTACTTTTAGGGCTTCTACTAACATATAATGCCTTCCCAGGAAGATTTAACTATTTTAATCTTGATTATATTCCTCGCATTCATGTGGTCGTGTAGAATGTTTCGTTGTAGTCTGGTAGTTGAATATGCGAACACTCACTGACTTTCATTCCTAAGTGCTGGCGGTTCCAATGAATGAGAACAAAAAAGACAATTTTGATTTTAATTCAATATTTTCATACTACTCTTGAAAACATGAAATTTGATATTCCAGTAACCCAGCAGAAAATCAAGTTAATCTTTTACTATTTAAATGTTTGTTCGTGCTATTGTGAATTGCTGCACTTTGAATGATTCCTAAAGTATTCACAATTTATGTATATATACATGTAACACATAGACTTATTATCAGATGTTTATATGAGCATCTATTTTCGGTAGTCCACTTCTTTAAACCATGTGTACATTTGCATGTATGTTTGGTCTGTGCAAGATTCCAACTAAACAATGACAGAAAGCTATCAATTGATTTCTAGTGTACACTAGTTTAATTTTCACATTACGATGAGAAAGATGTAAATAGAAACGGGTACCGGTATAATTTATCATTGCAATATCTATCACAAGGACAAGGACAAAATAATTATCATACAGTTTTGCTCGGAATAAAGTTGACAGTCTCACACTGTGTCACACGTAACTGCATGCATTATCCCATAGACCTTGGTGTGACTTGGTGGTAATCAGACCTGCCAACCTCTGGAGTTCAAAAACTGTATTCTTTAGTGTCAAAAGTTGTATTTTACTGACAAAAGTTGTATTCTTGAAAATAAACACAGATTGTTACGTGGATCAATGCCTCTTACAGTTTCTACCTACAGGAAGAATTTTTGTTATTGATCATTGGTTGAATATGCATTATTTCGTCACGACTGGTGTGTTCGATGAACCAATAAACATCCCCAAATTGCCGATGTTAATTGCTTGTAGGATACTTTACAGGACTTTACACACACAAAATATTAATTAAAAAAAAAAAAAAATTAAAATTATTATTTTTTTTTGTTTTTTTTTGTTGAAAATCGTATTTTATTAAGGAAAATCGTACTGTCGTATTTGCTTCTAAAAATCGTACTAAATACGACTAAATCGTACTGGTTGGCAGGTCTGGGTAATGTGTCTACTTTATTTCAAGCAATACTGTAATATAAATAAATTGTCCAAGAGGTAAAAAAAGACACTCCTGTTTAAGGAGTAAGAAAATTTGATTTCATATTCAATGCAATGATAATGATAATAATACATAATTTATTACATGCACGTATCTGAAGCTTTTTGATCGAGCCGCAACAACAATGAAGATGAAAAAAATTTATATAAAAATAGTTCAACAGATAATCTACAGGTAATCATTTCTTACCAGTATTTTAGATAAACAAGTATGTTGACGATTGTATTTTGAATTGTATTATGAATGACATGAAATGAGTAAAGTGAAAAAAATTATGACAACTTTAAATGGTATAAGAGGAATAGAATAACAGTTATTTCATAAGTTTCATGTTATATATATATATATATATTTTCTAGTAGAAAACTAAATATTTCATTTACAACAGATCACTACATGTATGGATACAAGTGTATATCAATTAAAAATGATTGTATGATGTTATCACTAACATTTTCACAAAAATATGATATCAAATTCCATATTCATTCATTCTTTTAAAGCAAAGCATATACTGTGGACTATGTTACGTAACTATGTGTTTATAGTACTCTAGAATTCCATCAACATGTATTCATCATTCACGATTTGTTTGTAATTTATGGAATAGAAATTATTTCAAATGAATTTTTATCATGTATATTTTGGGTGATGGTTGTAATTATTTGTTCATGTATTTGTTGCGTTTGATATTAAGGTTAATAATGGGAGATATATCACTTATCTTTGCCATCTTATGTTTAGTTGGTATTTATGATCTTTTGTATTTATGTAAAAGTCAAGATACAAAACTTTAGAGGTGAACCCCCCAACCCCCCCCCCCCCCCCCCTGACACACTCATTGAGATATCAAAATTTTAATATTTTTGCGTACATCATGTGATCAAATCCTTTGAAACGATACAGAAAAATATAATGAATAGCAGAATTCCAAGTTTTCACTTGATTTTAAAATCGCAAAATACTGCAAAACCAGACATTTTGCATCATGACATTTTAAGCAAATTGTTAAATTGTTAAGGATGGTCATTTTCATGGCAAGAAACTTGTGGGAACTGCAAAGATTTAGTCTCGTGTAAATTGTGTTTTACATTTTTTGTAGGATGTATCTTTTGCTAATCTGAACTACTCTTGAAATTTACGAACATCTCATGCACGTGAAAGTTTGTGGTTTTGCAGGATGGTACAGTTGATGCTTTATTTTTGGTAAAACCTGAAAATACAAATAAATTTATGGGGGCAAACTTAAACTTAGGCAATTAAAAAATTGTATTCACATGCTACGATAATCTTGTAAGCATTTTTATCACTATAGTACTGTTATGTTGCCATACCAAATAAAAAGGTGAATGTAATTTTTGTATAAAATCATAAACATACTGTGAGTTTTGTTTTTTGGATCTAGTGTGTGTTGCTCTGCGTGGGAGGCAATCGATACACAAGATTGCATGATTTGATTGAAAGCGGAAGAACAGAGAGAGAAATAATGAGAAAAGGTGCGAGGAAAACTATACAAATGAAGAGGAAATTATGGATCTTTAAATGATTTATACATTCAACTTGATTGCTTTAGACTCTTTCATGAAACTTCCATTAGAATCGTCATCTTCCTACTTGTTTCTGTATATCATTCTAATAATAGTTATTACCGTAATCTCCATCTATCTTCTTTCTCTATGGTATCTATCAAGAGCAAGGAAGGTATTAACTTTGTATGAAAGTTATTACTCTTGTGGGTCTCGGCAGATTCGAGCATCCTCGTCATCACCATCATAACAATCGCCTAATCACCAACGTCATCAACATTGCCATCATCATCACCATCAAAACCATCATCCTCTGTTTATCACTATTGTAGCATAACTAGTCCAGTGGTTTAGTAAGACGTAGAGGGCGTTATAGTTAATTGTGAAATATATATATGAGTACATCGTGAGATGTCAGGGAGTCAGCGCTTAGCTGCCATTGGTGCAGGTTCCATATAGTTGTGATCTGTGAGTCAGCGTCGGGCTGTCGTTGCGACAGGTCCGATATCAGGAACGAGTAAAGTTACTTGAACTGCAGATACTGTGCAAGTGTTGTTTCTTTAGTCCTGTCAGACATTCAGTGATTGCGGGAGTGAGTAAAATGAGAGCTAGTCCACGTTATTTCTTACACGATATACTTTTGTGAGAGCCCACTGAGAGATATAGTCGATGAATGATTGTCGAGAGCGTGAACCGGGTTTTGAGAGACTGCAAGGCAGAACGCTACCCCGGCAGAGCCCGGTTACACCACACTATCATCATCATCAATCATCATCTGCTATCACCATCATCAACATCATCATCCACATCATCACTATCACCAACATCAATCATCATCATCATCCTCTTGCAAACCATAAGCCGAGAGCAATAAGTGGTATTAACTCTTCAGTAAATACGGCTGTCTGCATACATACACTAGTCTTCATAAAAATAAACACAAATCAATATTTCAACTTTTTTAGAAAGGACATTTGGAGTCTTTATTTAATCATTTATCATACACATGCATCTTTTCTAACAATATGAAACTAAATTATGAAAAGAAAGTGAAATAATAAAGTCAAATTGGTTTATTACATTTTACAAGTTTAAAGACAAAGAATGTAGTTACCGGTAGCTTATCTGTAATTTACACTTTCATCAGCTATTGTGTTGATTTCAATGATTTACAGTCTTTCTTTTGCCATCATTATGCAATTTTTTGTATTTGCATGCCCTCAATGAAATCAGTTAAATCAGTATGAAAAATTTCCATAACTTAAAGAAATAAAACTGACCCGTCCAAACCTGTCCCTCACAATAGCATAGACTGCACTATAAAACCATGGCATACAACCAAGGCGCTGTTTCATAAATTTTGTTATCAATAAACAATGCTAAAATTTATGACAAATTTGCTATCAGCCAATTAAATGCCACGATTTTAGTAGCTTATAACAGTTATTGGAACTTGTTCTTGATAACAAGTTTCATGAAACAGGGCTCTGATATATGGATTCCCTGAAATTGGGCTGTAGATCTACAGCTTATAGAGACATAATACACAAATTACTTATTAAATGCACTTAAAGAGAAACTAAAACAAACAAAAATAATAACGCAACATTTCATTTTTTTTTCCATGGAGCCTCTAGAGTTCAGAGGTTGTCTACAACATACATGTCAATACACTACTTATACGCTAACCTAATACATGTACATCATTTTTTAACATATCGGTAATATTACACATTATACAGTGTAATGTTACAAGGCTCAGGTATACAAACATATATGAAGCATATCTACTTGAAGAACAAAATGGCAATATTTTGTACCTCTCGTTGAGCAGACATAATGGCAAAATACTGTAAGCTTGCAAAAAATAGTGTACATTTACAAAAGATGGAGGATTTACGTGAAATAGTTACAGAAGCTATTTACATTTTCAAAAAATAATAGAAAAGGAAAATTAAAAACTTAGAAGCCAAACGGTATCCACATTCCCGTACAGAAATGCATGGAGGTCTGTCATGTAATTCCTTGAATGAAAAATGCTTTGATGTATTTTCTATTTATACTTATTTAATGATGGAGCATAACAAATAGACTCCTACCCAGTCAAGGTTGCAATGAAATTCTAGAGGATTTGTAGCTTTGTAGTTAGAGAATATTGTTCCATATCCCTCCTCGAATCAGACAATCGTGATGCAAAAGAGTTGCAATCGATCCAAATTAATCGCAAGTCCCCTAATCAATTGCAAGTTTGCAGTCCCCATTACTTATTCACACAGTTACAATTGATATGAATCGCAAAAAAAAAGGTTACGATTAATATCAACTGTTTATAAGACGGGCCGAGGCTATCATGATGCAAATGTTTGAGGTACAGGTACACGTAGCCACAGATTCTGTCCCTTTAAATTTTCATTCATCTTCTCTCTGTATGAATATTCATTTTCTGTCACAACAGTGTGGCATATCTCTGTGCACACTGAAACAGGGTGTGAAATAGACCATTTTTTGTAATGTAATCAAATCTATTGCGGAAAGCTTTGTTAACTGCCATGTTACAAGATTATTTCAAACACCTGTTACAAATAATTGTATTTCAACAGTCAGAATGCAAATGGCATACGGTCTTTGTTGCTGGTAGGACAAACACTATGGCTTGTCCTAACAACATGAAATGTATGCAATTCACATTCTGACAAGATTCTGACAACAATTTGTGCATCAAATTGGCTTACGTTACGAAAATGACCTAATGCATACCACCTTCATACCGTATAACGGACAGCAACGTGACTGATATCTTGCTATTTAGAATCATGAAATTTGCGCTTTGACAATGGACTAGACTGGTCAAACATAAAACAATATTGTCAGTGATACGGATGTTAACAAACGGTATACGACATTACCTCAGTCAGGAACCCACCCTCTCCCCGCCCAACCCCCTCCAAAAAAAAAAAAAGTTGCGAAAGGATGCCTACTGATCATTACATTGTAAGAAATGAATTTCAACGAGATGCTAGGATTTCGGAGGAATGTTTTCTGATTATGTGTGACGTATACCGAGGGCCTGTTCAAGCTCCGCACGGCGCTGCTGGACCTTGCTCTGGAAGTAACGTCTAACGGCCTCCTGGGCCCAGGGCTGGTGGTAGAAGTCCATCCTACGCTCCTCCTCCGGGTTGTTAACCACGTCGGTCATGCACTGCAGAGAGGGAGGGAGGGAGAGAGAGAGGGAGAGAGAGAGAGAGAGAGAGAGAGAGAGAGAGAGAGAGAGAGAGAGAGAGAGAAAGAAAGAGAGAAAGAGAAAGAGAGACAGGGACAGAGAGAAAGAGAGAGAGAGAGAGGAAGAAAGAGCGTCAGAGAGAAAGAGAGAGAGAAAAATTTAATTTGTTGTTGAGAATTGAAGCATATTTGCATATCTATTATTCTTCATGATAATCGCTACTCTCAAGAGTTCTTTAGCATCATCATCACAACCACCACCACCACCACCAGTTGACACCATCATCCATACAATTACTCCCACCATTGTCTAATCATCATCACGACCACCACAACGATTATAACTACCATAAGCTTCATCACCACCTCCACCCCCCTCCCCCACCTGACCTCATCATCATCACCACTACCACTGATGATGTCATCACCATCATCATCATCATGAACTCACCTTGAGGTCTCTAACTTGTGATACCAGCCATTCACTGATGAACTGCTGAGGATCTCTGGCAAACCCTAGCATGAATTCACGCTGAACCTTCAATTGATTGATGGTCTCCACTGTCTCATGAATCTGAAATAGAAAAAAAATGACATTCTTAAAGGCCATCTACACTAGTTTATAGGAGGGATAAGACCACCCTGCAAGGTCACTGGACAGGTTGTAAGCTCATCAACTCAGCTCTCAATTAACATAAGAAAAAGAGGATCATGGGGGACCAATGGTCACCGATTAGGTATTATTTTCTATATAGAAGGAGCTACAAGTAGTACAGTGGGGCTTTAAATAGGAGCTTTGCAGAATGTCTGAAGAGTATATTCTAAAATGGAAAGCTCCTCAGATGGTTTTCACTGACAGAAAATATTTGTTAACTTGTGTACCTTGCTTATGTGACTATGACTTGGATTACCTAGCAAAGCTTGATTATCATGGACCAAGAAGGCATGCCTGATAGTCGGCTGGTAAGTAAGTACTGTAAGTATCAAGTTTTATTGTGCTCAAATGAATACTGTTATCTGTATCCATGAATTTACTGGCATCAATACCTATATTATCAAACTACATGTAATTTGAAATGGCCTAGAACAACTTCAAAACTTATCTCAGTGTTTCCCTATATTTAAGTGGTATGCTGCCCTCTAGCATTCAGACACTGACCAGCTTTCA
>NW_022145604.1:16256951-16296951 GCF_000002235.5 Strongylocentrotus purpuratus
AAAGTGTGTCAAAAGTGAATTCCTTTCATACATAAAACCCACTAACATCTCATACCACTCAAACATAATACAGATTAGTGGTAAATCATATTAATGAAAAATATCACCAATGCTGTATCCCTTACTTTGAGAATGGATTGTTTACATACTTGTCTATTTAATACATTTTGTGAAATAAACAAAAGTAAAGAAACCCCATTTTGTTAATTCAACACAATGCAAAATAGCAGTCTATCCCATAAGGCTTTCATAAGAGATATATTTAGCTACAAATTGACAAAATCTCACATGTAAAGGAAGAAAGTGATTTGCAATTCATATTAGCTGAATGTTCTGCAACTTATTTCTTACACACAAAGACCTGATTTTTCAAATGTTCTACCATACCACTTTTCTATCAGTCAGATACTGTAAAGGGGAAATAAAATGGTAGAGTGCTTTCCAGGATAAACCAATGAAATATAACAATGAAAACAAGACCAAAATAAAACTAAGAAATCACAGGAAGAGAGACACAAGAAGGGAAAACACAATAACCTCACTATCAAAAAACTCAGGGACATATCCATTGTGTGGGGAGGGGGATGTAGGTGGTATGTGACTCCCTCCCTCTCCCCAATAGAATTACAACTTTCTTCTTTTTTGAAGGGTCAAAATCCTTTCAGATTTTACTTCCTCTGTTATAATAATCTTGGATCCCCACTTCAATGAAAATATATAAAAAACAACGGTTACAATCATTCTGAAACCCATGAAAAAAAGAGAGATGATAAAATTGGATTTTTAAACAAAGATTTTGAATGTATACAAAACAGATAAAGGAAAAGTAAGAATGATAACGCAAATACAAAAATAAAAGAAAGAAAAGGCCAAGAGAACAAAAGAAACGATAAAATCCTGGAACAATGGAGTTCAACATGTGAAGAGCATGTGAACTTGGCCCACTTATTAAAAAGAGCGCAACTTCAAGGCTCGTATACAAACTGTCAAAACACTTTTCATGGCCCAAGAACGCCCCTATAAATCAACTTCTCGATTCTGATCACTTTTCAAAACGTTTGGCGCATTCCTAAACCTAGATTGATGATTTCATATCCGGAGTGTCTATTTATTCAACTTCCATTTCATCATTTTGATAGATTTTACTTTTCTTTCCTTTTACCTGCTAAAAGGCAGCATCGCATCTGCCTTTCAAAGACACCTTCAACAAATTCAAGTCCTGCAGTACAGCAATAAGTTCACCATTCTCCAAAACTTCTTATCAAGTTGTTGGCCTTATTATGAACCATCGAATCCATACAGTAATATATATGACCGACTCGACAGTTCATAATATCGTGGACCAAGAGGAAAAAGATTGAGGAAGTTGACCACCTCACGTTTATATGAGCATTTAGGAATAACTTTTCCTAATAAGAATCACACATCTAATATAAACTTTGGGAAATCAATTAAATCTTGTGGCATGGCTGGCTCATATACTTTATGGTAATAATAAATACAGAGTGGGAGAAATAATTTCCTAGAAACCATAATGGAATTACCTCTTGTATTTTGATAAAGAGTTAATACCTGTTCGGCTCTTAGCAGAGGAATACGTGCGAGTAGACATTGAATGGCTAAAAGTCAAGATGTACGTTCTAGATCATTCGCGCCATACACTGAGGCCTGTCTTCATCAGCTCAAGTTTGCCAAATAACCCGCTATTTTCAGACTCTGGATATTATCCCGAAGCTTGAAATTGCGTCTTCACCAGACAGACACGCTCATCACAAACTAGCTCGGATGGGCGCAAATTAGCCCGCTATTTCCAAAATATCCCGCTATTTTGGAAACAAGACCAAGATTTCTTGGGATATATTCTCAACCAAATATCCAGCTAATTGCAACTGCGGGCTGATGAAGACGCAAATTAGCTGGATAATGTGCGATCGGGATATTTAAAATAGCAGGTTATTTGGCAAACTCGAGCTAATGAAGACAGGCCTACTGAGGGTTTTTAACCGCCTTCCATCGATCCTTCAAGGGGACAAGTTTTATCTCTTTTCTCAGAATTATGACAGACAGACAGAATTCCACCCGAACCACATTCCGCTTAATCTCCCCCCATGACATCTTCATGCTACGTTTATTTTCCTTGCCGTTCAACTTGGAATAGTTGGACAAATTATGACATCTCCAAACACCAACATATCTCAACTCTGTACAAACCAAAAAGAATTTAGAGATTGGATTCGAAGTACAAGAGGAGATCCCTTTTTTCACTTCTGTAGGATGTGGTCTATACTACAAGCACACGACACTCAAATTTAAATTTGGGAGATAGAAATCGACTAGCCACTTACTACATTCAAACAAAAATCCATACACAATTTGAACTCAAGGATTTACAGAGCAAGCAACATATTTGTGTAGATATTTATAATAAGCACCTTTCTGTCCACAGCACCAACGTAAAGGCCTGAATGTGAATTCGGGCCAATAGGTCTGAAAACCAGAAAACTCTTCTTTTTTTTTGGGGGGGGGGGGAGGAATTATGAAGGGCAATTTTCCACTACTGAAATACATTTGACAACTGTATGTGTTGTATAAAAAATAGTTCTTTAGAAATACATGTACCCTCTGATATACACTGATGTACAATAAATCTGACAAAGATTCCCAACACCCTACAAGCACAAATGTCTTGCCCTTCACCCATCTGAAAGCGCTTAAGACCTTGATGGACCCACAATGACACTCAGAAAGTCGTCCTAACAGAGAGGGACTTTACTGGGCCTACCCATCTGGATCTGATGTAGTGGCGGGATAATCCAGGGGATTAGCTAATCTGGGGCAGGTTCTTTCTCTCTCCGTTTGGGTGAATCCCGTGGAGGCGGGCGGGCGGGGTGAGAGGGCCATGCAGAGATGAGCATAGATTATTGTCCCCGGTGTCATCCGCCCATCATCACGTTACCAGCAGTGATGCGCTCCTGTCAACACTCTTTGGGTGTATCTCTGGGTCAGGTATGATAGACAGTGGTATAACCATATGTAAAGGTAAGGGAGGGGAGGGGGCGGAGATTGGGGGTGGGTTGATGGTGACGGGCCATATGTGGGGGATGTTTCACAAAATCCTAAGTTGAACTTATCTCTAAGTTGGACTTAAATATGGAAAGCCATTAGCATCATTAAAAATATTTTGTAAAAGTTATATTTAAAAGGCATAAAATATTGATTTATATTTTCTATTATCATGGGAGATTTCATGTTCTTGATGTGGAATTTATGAAAAGTCTAAAATACTTGAATTTTGGCTTTTGAAGATATTTTATTATAAGGCTACAAATGGCTCTCCATAATATTTGAGTCCAACTTAGAGTTGAGTGCGACTTAGAATCTTTGTGAAACACCCTCATGGACCCTAAAATCCATTTTAGATCTCAAACTGTTAAAGATGGAAATGGGAGCTTGCATGGTGCACACAAAGACTAACACTCTTTTGCTCTGGATCCCTATGGCTATGGGAAAGAAAAACAAATGTGTGGAATTCTGGTGTGGTGTCAATGATAAAAAGATTTTAGTTTTACAATAGTTATTATTACACAAATGAAGCATTCATTTCATTTGATACACCTCTTGAAGAGCCATCTTGTTATCAAAAATCTTTTTATACTGTACTGTCAAATTAAGTTTAAAAAATGAAAAATAAGTTTGAAAAGTTTTTTTCAATAATTGTTTCACCAGGAATGATGTATACCATTTTTCCTATTACGGTAATTTCTTCATGATAAAAAAAGAAAAAGAATCTTGGATGTCATAATTCCATCTTTCTATACATTTTATTTTTATCACAGTCTGAAGATTACAAAAAAATTATGTAGCATATAGAATTTGATTATGATTAACAGTCATTTTACATTTAAAACTCTACATTATGTACACCAGAGTATATGAGTAAAAATAACCCAATTTTTTTTTGACCGACAGTTTACCCTAACTTTTTTGTTCATATATCCTTTAAAAAAAAATAGACCTCTGTTCTGTGTCCAATGACCTTGGTTGACCCCTATAAATCCCTGCATCCTCTTTTAAAGCTCATCCTCATCCTCATCCGACCCAACCCAAGCCCAATCTGGTCCTCATCATACCTTACTCCCACACCTATCCCAAACGAACCTTACAGTAGCCTGCTACTTTAATCCATCCATATATACCTATCCTTCCCCTAGACCTACAACTTAGACCTTGTTCTTATTAGGCCTGTTCTCATTAGGCCTGTTCTCATTAGGCCTGTCCTCATCAGCTCGAGATTGCCAAATAACCCGCTATTTTAACTATCCCGTTCGCAAATTATCCAGCTAATTTGCGTCTTCATCAGCCCGCAGTTGCAATTAGCGGGAAATTTGGTCGCGACAAATATCCAGAGAAATCTTGGTCTTGTTTTACAAAATATCCCGCTATTTTGGAAATAGCAGGCTAATTTCCGCCCGTCCGAGCTAATTGTGATGAGCATATTGGTCTGGTGAAGGCGCAATTTCGAGCTTTGTTTCAGTTTCGGTTTCAGTTTCAAGTTTTATTTCTGCATTTTCCATAAACAATAATAAAAATAACAATGAATACATTTTAGCAATATAATGATAAGTAATACAAGTAGTAATTCACAAATAAATAAATATAAATAATCAATAGTACAATTAATCGTATTTGAAAAGAAAGAAAAGGGGGAGAATGCAGAAGACCGATATCGTAAGCAGAGCTTGAAATGATACCGGCCTGATAATATCTAGAGTCTGAAAATAGCAGTATATTTGGCAAACTCGAGCTGATGATGGCAGGCCTCTAGTCTTGGATGCGAGGAAAGAAGGCTTTAAGGGTATGTGCCCTCTCTCCTATACCAATCTTAGTTTGCATACAACAATCTAAGATTGTAGACCTTGCTCGCAAGTTTGCAGCGTCCTTACAACAAGGTTGCAGCATTGCAGCGTATATTCAGAAGCCCTGCAAGCTTGCTGTGTACAACCCCTCCCCCTTACTAATGATCTGTCTGCAGTCACTTTTTTGAGATTTATGACATCAAATCTGAGGAGTAAGATTTTTTTTTCCACACATACTTGTGAAAACACATTCTCTATCACAGAAAATGACTCCTGAACACAAAATTACTGCCCTTAGAAAATCAAAATGACATTCAAATGTAATCAAACACTCATCCAGACAACAGGGAAGATGCTGCTCTTTTGTATAAACTTTAATTAGGTTGAGTCCATCCTTCGTTCCCCTAGGTTCTCATATTTAGAAAAGTAGAATTCTTTCCAAGAAAATTCAAATTTGAAAAGTCTCTCCTTTCCTTGAACATGATAGCAATTAAATGGGTTTTAAAAAAAAAGTTGGCAAAGGATGCACAACGCCACCTGTGCCAAGTAAAACAAATTAGACTAACCCAATTTGCAAGCCAAACTGAGATAGTAAGTTTAACCAAAATTATAACACATGTAATATATATAACCCTTCCTGACGCCTCGACAATCACATCAGGACAAAACTGCTCTGACATATTTGGAGAAAAGGGTCGGCGGGTGGAAAGAAATCATAGTACAATCTAATTGGTAAAGAGAAAGAGGAAGAAGAGGCAGAGAGTGGTGAGGGAGAAAAAGGGGAGAGAGGGAGATAGATGTAGATAGAGAGAAAGAGATAGAGATAGAGAGAGAGAGAGAGAGAGTGAGAGAGAGAAAGAGAGAGAGAGAGAAAGCGAGAGAGTGGGAGAGAGAGAGAGAGAGGTGGGGGAGAAAGAAGAGGGAGTGATAGACAGAAGACAGAGAGGGAGACAGATATAGATAGAGAGAGGGGAAAAGAGAGAGATAGATTGAGAGAGAGAGAGAGAGAGAGAGATGGAGAGAGAGAAAGAGAGAGAGAGTGGTGGGGGAGAAAGAAGAGGGAATGATAGACAGAAGACAGAGAGGGAGACAGACATAGATAGAGAGAGGGGAAAAGAGAAAGAGAGAGAGAGATAGATTGAGAGAGAGAGAGAGAGAGAGAGAGAGAGAGAGAGAGAGAGAGAGATGCGGCTGTACATGTATGTGTTAGACAGTGAAGTTGTCAATATTTAAAAAAAAATATATGTTGTTGTTTTTTAATATACGAAAAATAACTCATTCTTAAAGGTTTTCAAATATGGATAAAAACAAAGACATTGAAAGATAAAGGTGCACAGCGTAATGACCATGACCTTAAAAGATCTTAAATCATCTGAATCCTATTTTGTTAAGTTCATCAAGAAATATTTTATGGGGCTTTGGTTAATGAGAGGGCCCCCATAGGAGAGGGCCCCCATAGTTCAGAGCCGGCAGCCCCCAACCAACAGCTACACCAGGTCACGATTATAAAATGTGTAGAGTCAAGCCAAGTCTGACCTACTTATCTATTAAACGTCTTTTGTCTGAGCCCTAATTCCGTCTTTGTTTTGCCTCCGTGTTCGTGGGTGGTCCGCAGCGGTTGACGCGAGCAGAGCAAAAGTGAGTCAAATTTGATTCACGCCATATGATGCAACTGTTAAAGTCTGACTCGCCTTGGCAAGGGCAAAGCATTTCATCCACAGCCTCACAAAATGTGGCGCTCTAGAATCATTAACAGGCACCTGCTTTGTTTGGGGAAAGAGAGTCGATGTTGCCCTCGATTCCAAAGTTTGCGCGTGCCGCTCCG
The DNA here is from genome assembly GCF_000002235.5 of Strongylocentrotus purpuratus. NCBI lineage: Eukaryota > Metazoa > Echinodermata > Echinoidea > Camarodonta > Strongylocentrotidae > Strongylocentrotus > Strongylocentrotus purpuratus. The sequence continues at coordinate 16,263,633 of NW_022145604.1, forward strand.
TGTTAGGCAGAGTTTAGTGTCAAATCCCCGTGTTTGTTTGCATAATTCAATTTATTAACCACTAATTTGAGGAGGGAGTGTTTCGGCCCGTGGGATAAAGTGTAACGGTGAGCGATATTTCAAATTAGGAACATTTGATTAGGATGTTTATGGCACCTCGTCTGTCAACAATAAAATGTTTCCTCTCAGTTATCAGTACATGTAGATGTAGAGCAATTGAAGTATCACCAATGCTATAAAAAATGTGTATGTGAAGAACTGATATTCCATACAAATATTTTGTATACACTGTAGGAAAAAGGAAGACACAATGAAAAAGAGAGAAGAGGAAGGAGAGGGGGGTTTTTAAAAAGGAGAAGGGGGGGGGGGTTAAAGATCGGAAAAACCAAACGGGAGATGAAGAAGCATCAGGGACAAGAGAAGTAAAGTATAATAAAAAATTTAAAAAATTAAAAAAATGATAACAACAAAAAAGAAAGAAAAAGAGAAAAACAAAGAGAGAGAGTGAGAGAAAGAGAAAAAAAACAAATAGAGAGAGGGGGGGGGGGGGGGGAGGAAGGGGAGCAAGAAATAGAGAGAGAAAAGAAATAGAGAGAGAGAGAGCAAGGGGAGAAAGAGATATGTAGAGAGAAAGAGGGAGAGAGAGAAAAAAAGAGAAAGAGAAATGGAGTGCAAGAGAGATTCTTTAACACTTCTTCATCACTACAACTGATTTTCCTGCATTTGAATACAGGGTTGCATAATTGGTCTCCAATTCCAAAAAGAAAACAAAAATTCAGAATTTTCTCCACAAACAATATATTGCTCATTAACTCCCAAACAAGAGAACACTAGAGCACAGCAAAACAGAAAGAAAGAAAGACTAAAAATGGGGGGTAAAAAATATAGGAGTATCTAGAGGTGTGGAGTGAGGGTTTTCTTAGGGACTCCTCGGGGAGATGGAATCATCCCGCAACAGGCACTTGAGGAAATCCAGCTAGAGTCGCACTTCGGGGGAGGCGTCGCACGGAAACAAACGTGTGAAAAGCGTTGTTAAGGCGAGTCCTGAAGGAAGGGTTCGGCTCGGGTGAAGGGGATTTTCCATCAAGTCGCTCCAGATGCAGGCGGATTTAGGAGAAAAATGTGCATGTGAGATGCCGGAATCTAGGGCTTACTTGTATTGGTGGGCCTATATGGGGAGGAAGATACAAGTCCATTAACCTTCAAACACAAGATTGCTCTTCCTTCAGGGCCAGGCCCCTTTTCTTTATCATTATATATATACATGTACACTGTAACTATACAAGACAAAATACTATCATCACGTTTGTTGGTTGGTTGGTTTGATTTATCTGACAGCTAAGAAAGCATATGTATAATCGTAAGGAACCAATCAGGGAACCGATGGCTTTAAGTCCTCTGTTAAAGACTTGGTAATGAGAATTAACGCCTTACCAAAGGGCAAACTAGCGCATTGACCTGGTTTTGAACCCGGAACCTCCCGGTTACGAGACCATTGTTCTACCACTGAGCCATCGCGCCTCCTTTATCATCCGACCTTTACTCTCTATTTTTCAGATCGAAAGTTTCTTCATGTGTTATATGAAGTTTCTCCAACACTTAGCTATTGTAACTTTCTGAGCACGGCGGCCTCTTAGAAGTACTATTGTTGAATATCAGGTAAAGTAGCACATTTTCAAACTGTTAGAGGAAGAGAGAGTGCTAATGCCCGTGACTCTGGGAAGATGCTGGTCCTAGCTTGTAGTTCCTCGGATAGAACTGTCATCTATAGTTTCACATGCCCATACCATCGGCTGCCAGGCAGAGGGGCACAAAACATGTATTTGGACAATTTTCTTTTCAATATTTAGTTTTGCCATGAAAAGAATAAGTAATAAAAAATGAATGATATAGAACTTAGCCCAGTGAACATTTTAGTGATAACTGAAATGAGTATTTGTGATTAAAGTAGGATTAAAACTCTGATATTATGTGTATTTTAGAAAAACAACCATGCATCGATTCACACAGGCTTCTGGGGGCACATAAGGATGCATGTGTATAACCGCTTTCTTGATATCTTGTTTTAAAATGAAAAAAGAAAAGAGAATAAGGAATTCAATGTTATATGTTGACAAAATGACAAACTGTATGACAAATGGACTGAAATAGGGCATTTAAAGAAGATAATTAATGACCTACAAATCAAAACCCAAGATGTCATGATTTAAATACTGACACAAGCAGGAAATCACCATGTGGTATGTCGTTCAAAAACATGGATCTAATTCCAAGAGCCATACAGGAAATAAGGAATAGATATGGAGGGGGAAAAAAACGGAAGGAGTGTGAGCATGTTCATTTGATAAACATGACGACAGCCTAGCAATACTTGTGACCCTAACTGACTCATTCAGTCGCCTGTTAAATCCATCTGAATTTTTGATGGAAGGAGGGGTCACATGTGTTTGGCACATGAGCGCAAGAAAGGGGTAGAGGAAAGGTGACGTCGCCTTCTTGACCCAAATACAAAGAATTCTGACACATTTTCTACCAAACTTTCAGGTTTTTATTATTTTTAATAGTTTCTTTCTTCTTTTCTTCCTTCTTTCAATAAACCTTTTCTTTTATAGGTTGAGAAAAAGTGACATCTTTTCCTTGACCCAAATACACAGAATCCTGACACATTTCTACCAAACATTCAGGTTTTTAAAAAAAATGGTATAAATAATTTCTTTCTTGCTTTCTTCTCTCAATAAGCCTTTTCTTTTGTAACTTGAGGAAAGGTGTTATCTTCTCTTTGACCCATACAGAATCTTGACACATTTCTACCAAAATTTCAGGTTCTATGATTTTTTAAATAAAATTTATTTCTTCCTTTCTTCCTTCTTTCAATAAACATTTTCTTTTGTAGGTAGAGGAAAAAGTGACATCTTCTCTTTGACCCAAATACACATAATCTTGACACAATTCTACCAAACCTTTAAGTTCTATGAATCCTTTTTCAAAATTCTTTCTTCCTCTCTTCTTTCAATGTGACGTTTCTGTTGTCCCTTGAAGCAAATTTAACACTCTTCGTTCCCGTCTTATCAAGGTCACGATGATCGGAACACAGCCCGAAGGGTCTATATCATATTTAGGGCAGAATTTGAGTTTCAGGGATTGATATTACCTAACGAGCTGCATACAATAACAGATAATATAAACAGTAGGTTATCACACCGCTGTCATAGCTTTGACTGGTTATGATATCAACTTTCATTGTTTGCTCTTCAGGGAGATTTTAAATACTCAAATGACATCTCCAGCCAGGCCTCATGGACTCCTCCAGAAACATGACCTGCTTCTTCGTACGGAGGTCGAATAAAACTAGATTTATAGACAACAAAAACATGGGTCCTTCATGTTATGTTATAATCCAAAAAAAAGGGTTTTGGCCCATATTTAAAAAATGCTACCATATGCATATGATAAAATAATTATTTTTACCAGTTATCATGGAATGCTATCTTCCTTCTTCCAGGCTGTTAATTACCTTTTTTTGTTGTTCTTGAATCTGTTATCATTATTATCATTATTTTAATGAATGGTTTCATGTAAAATGATGTCAAAACGGAAGCCCAAAAACGTTACCAGTGGACAATACATCTTGTATAGAGACAGAGGGGCTTTTATCTCATAATTTTTCTTTGAAATAGATTTAATGTCCTTCTAGCACCCAGCAAAAGGGACATTAGCTTTAAATGTTAAGCTTTCTGGAAGTAACTTCATTTTTTCTAAAGGAATTTTTTGCTTGCAACCTGTAAATAAAGATTGTGTGCTCAATCTTGTAATTCAAAACAAGTATTTTTTTTTTTTAAACACAAAAAACATAAAAGTCCCCCCCCCCCCAAGAAAACAGCAGGATTTGAACCTGCCATCCAGTTCTGCTTGTCAGGCAGTGACTCTACCACCAGGCCATCACTGGTCCATGGCAATGTCAGGATGATCTTGGGACAGAAACATCAGCTCTCCCAACTTATTCTGACTCATTAGTATTCATCAATTCGCCATTAGGACTATAGCTTTGAATGTTCGGCTTCCCGGGAGAATTTCAATTTTTGTAAAGAAATTTTTAAGAAGGGACATTTTGGCATTGAAAGGATACATGCAGATACATAAACTAAGAGTAAATAACAGATTTAAAATTGTTGGTGTTTAATTAGATTAGTTGAAAGAAATAATTGAATAGTTTCGATGAATATCTGCAACAAATAAATCAAATTATAGTGAAGGGATGGGGTGCATTACCACTTCGACATCGATGTCGTAACAAGCAGTCTTCTTCTGGTCGGTGCTGTCGACGTTGATGGTGTGGTGGATGACGATTGGATCAGGGGCATGGAGAAGGGGATGAAGATGATGGGGGATCTCAGAGAACTTCATCCGCTCACAGTCAAAGATCTGTGGGGGGAGGAGAGAGAAAGAGAGGGGGGAGAGGGAGGTAAAGAGGGAGGGAAGGAAGGAGGGAAGAGAGAGAGAGAGAGAGAGAGAGAGAGAGAGAGAGGGGAAAGGAGAGATAGAGTGAAAGAAAGATACATTGAGAGATAGGCACAGAGAGAGAGATAGAGAGAGAGAAAGAGAGAGAGAGAGAAAGAGAGATAGAGAATGAAAGTAAGTGGTTGAGAAAGATTTTTTTAAAATACATTAAACAAAATCTATATAGAAATAACAATGAAATACTTTGTCAGAACAACTGTAAAACTGACTTGGGAAATAATCAGAAAATGCTTGTAACCCAAGTTACCTAACATAGGCCTATATGTATAAAAAATTACTAGGAAAGAAAATTCAAAGAATAAATACCCCCAAAGAGGACTTTACTTCATAATCAATAATTTGAATGAAAAATAAATTCAAATGGAAATCATGAAGACAGGGGCCAGCAAAGGCCTCCGACAAAATGTTTTAAACATCAGAATAATCTTGTTGCTCTTATCATTACATCTTTCTCTGTAACTGCAGTCTTTTACTTAATAATCAACTGACTGTCAAATTGGATGAATACTACGAAATGGATCTCAGGAAAAGGATAATTGATTGCCTAATTTCACATGTTTCTCAAAACATTCCCACACTCGGAAAGATTAGTACGTGATTACGCTCTAATCCAATTTTTTCACATCCCATTACTCTAAATTAAGTCATGTAAATCAATTCTTTATATAGTTTCTTATTTCACTGATTCTACAAAATATTAAAGAACTCTCTTATGAATAGGTGTAACTTGTTAAAATATGCTGTTAATTCTTAATTGGCACACAAAATAAAAAGTTTGAATGAAGCGTTTCCGGAGACAGGAAATATAAGTCACACTTGATTGGGGTAAAATAGAGGATCCCTCAGGAGCACAGGATATCTACTATTATCTTTTCAAGCTAACATTTTTACTCAAACCCACAAAAATATAGACAAATTGGGCATAACCTAACTTACTAGCCACAACATAACGACAAAGCATACTCATCATAAGCCTAGTCTAGTCTCTATACTCTAATGTATGTATTTTTTGAGTATCTAAATTTCATTTCCTTCGTAACATCTTAAGTACTGTTCCTTATATGATTGTTATGATTTGTAAGTTTCTTTTCTGTTGTAATAGCACTCAATAAGAATCAATTATTATTATTATTATTATTATCTAATTTAAATGGGGATATTTTTGTATTTCGTGCTGCAATTCCTTATCAACTGTTTTCATAGTATATCTTAATGAGGGCAATGACTTTAAAAACCCTATTTAAGAACTTGCTAAGTCACTTCTACATTAATTTTAGAGATTAATTTGTCTCTAAATCTTTTGCGGCATCTCTACACAGATGTAGTATCTGAAGCTGTCAATTTATTATATTATACCAACATGAAATCAAAACATACAAAAACAGAGCAAGATATTCTTTATGGTAATTCCTTAAAGGAATTACCAAAAAATATTTTAAATTCAATCAAAATTAAATAGGGAACCACAGAGCCAATTATAAAAACATATTGACGTTGTACTTTAATTCTTTATTTTTAATTTTCAATTACTAGCATACAGTCAAAAATATTTTCAATCATACACAGATTACACTGTATGTTCTCCATCAATTTGTTACACATTTTAAAATTGATTTGATAGACAATCTTTACCTATAAAAACATTCTTGCCAACAGAAATATTTACTATTCTTTCAAAAAAAAGTATGTGCTATACTTCATGATCATACCAATACAATTTTGCTTTATTTCTCATCATAAAAATAACATTTTATTGTCTTGATACCAATTCGATACGATTAAATTTTCATTTTCATTATGATAAAAAAAGGCAAAAGACAAACAATGTCACATAATAACAGTAAAATAGAAAAACGAAAAAATGAAAGAAGCTTATATAAAAATGTACATTAACATATAATAGCTCAAAATGTACATTAACATATATTAGCTCAATAACATTAAAAATGTACATTAACATATAATAGCTCAATAATATATATACATATATTTTGTTTTAAGAACACTAAAGAATCACAAAGCCTGTATCATTACACTACATTGAACTTTCCCCAAGCCACGAACGAACATGAGCTTTGAGGCATGATTAGTGGATAAATTGTGGGGGAGACAGCGGGCTGGACTCGTTACGTCAACACGAGCTACGAAACCCGACACGGACGGATCCCAACGGCTCTGTCACCCCGACGAGCCGCCGCAGATTGGCAGTGACTTTTACGACCGTGTGCAGACGGCCGAGCGCCAGGCGACGCTCTAACTGGACACGATATCCATGCCCTGTCCTCCAAACCGCCCCTCTCTTTTATGAAACGAGAACAAGGATAGCCCACGCACGCACTCATGGGGTTGGAGATGATAGTGTGAGTCACATAGTGCAAAGCAGAAGATGGGCTATGACAAACAACATCCTCTTTGTGTCTATATCAAGCAATGTTTGGCTCTAGTGACACTCTTCTTCAGAGATGTATAGCTCCCTGCCTAAATGGATATCATTTATTTCTTTTTTCCCCTTTTTTTCTCTCTCTTTCAGGGCCGTTCCTTACAAGCATTTGCTTTTCTTTTGGTCCTTTCTATAATCCATACTGTACTTTTGTGTAATTTATTTTCTATCATATTAATTTGACTTCTTATTTGACTCTTCCACATTCTATTTTTTTTAATTATTATTATATTTTTGGTTATGGTTAAATAAAATATCTTGAATCTGGAATCTATTTACTGAATATATTACAGTAAATAGACAGGTGGATTTAATGAAAGGTTAAATTACCAGTAACTTCAATTACGTGGATTGTAATCATAATAATTGGGAATGCTGATCTTGAAGCCTGTGTGACATAGTGTCCTGGAAGCTTTTATTTTTTTGTTGAAGCAGATCTTAAGAAAATTTACTGAAGATTCACCCCACCCATTTTGTTTTCTTCAAAAGGAAAATGTGTAGGGCCTATATGTACCATTAATAAATAACATTATTTTAATCGTTTGAATGGACCAAACTAAGGATGGTCCTATTTTGTAATTCTCAATAATGTTAGTGGCTACTTTGGACGAGGCCTTTTCAAGGTCCTTTAGCTACTCTATCACTATTAATTAGTTGGGACTAGACCTTTTAAAGTAGGTCCTATTCCTATTCTGTGCTCATCTATTCATCATCATCAATTAGTTGGGACTTGACCTTTTAAAAGTAGGTCCTAGTCCTTATCAATAATTGTCTCACCTGCTGAAAGTAAGCGTCATTATTGATATACTCCCTCTCGTGTTGGTCCTGGAGCTTGTGGGACTTGATGTACTGCCACAAGGCATTGATGATCACGGGGCGGGTCTGGGTGTGCACGCCGAGGAGCCGGGCTAGACGAGGGTCCAGCTTGTACTGGGGAGGCTGGTAGGGAGAAAGGAAATCAGAAACAATTGAGCACTAATAATAAAAATAATAATAATAATCTTTTAAAGTCCACTCCAAATTGTATTAAGTTAAACCGAAAATGGAAATTCTTTTTGCCCAATTGATCGTGAGCCCGGCAGCCACTGAGGAACCTGCGCAAGATCGACGTTGCTCTACCCCTTATTGTTGAACGCCAAACAAGGGAGCAGCAACTCCCGTCTTTTAATATTAGTGAACAGCAACTTTGGAAAACATTCCCACAAAAAAAGTAATGAGAATTGCAACAAAACCCACTATGATTTTATTTTACCATCATTCCATCATCAATTCAAATTTCTTTATTCTATTTTTATTTCCATCTGATATCTAATTCTAAAGTATTTGATTTCAAGTTGCTGGTATTGCAATAATATATAATTCTGTTTTATTTTTTATTTCCATTCAAATATGCATTCTGTTTCTTTACATTCTATGCTATTTGCATACTTCTTCTATTTTACTTTCATTGCAAACACCCTTAGTAAGTGTTAAAAAAATAATTAATAGAGTGTTTTTCCAATTATGATGACTTGATCGATGCTTTTTCTAATGTCTTATTCCTGCCACTAGATTATTTCCAGCTAAATCAATTACTGTATTTCCTTTCAACTCTTTTCCATTCTAATTACCTTAAATAATTATTTAAAAACTTTTAACAAACCTCATATTTAATATTGTTCAGCTTTCATGGATTTCTTAACAAAATTAATAACAATAAAAGTAATTGAAAGACAAATAGTGATCAGGAAGGTTATTAACTTCAGATTATTTTACCCAATTTGATGACTGGACATCACTGATATCCAGCTCAAATATGCTTTCTTCAAACCCATCACTAACAATCAAGCACATCCAAGATCTTCAATAATTAATCAAACATTCAATCAACTGGTTTTTACTGTTGAACAGAAATATTTCTAGATGAATAGAAATAGAAATATAGAAAAGCCAATAACCATAAAAGTACTTACAAAACAAACAAACAAACAATTAGTAATAGTTGGTAAGGTTATTAACCTCATGTTATTCCATCTAATTTGATACAAAGATGTAGACATACTCAACACCTAACTATCTTTTACTTTTCAACCTGTCATTAACAATTTAACACATCTAAACCAAGGAAATCTAGGGTGGCCAAAAACCTCACGCACAATTTCAACAAGTACAAAAACCCTCCTCATATCGGGTAAGCCAGATAATACGGGGGAGGTTTGCAAAAGAAGTTATAATGGCGGGGGAACAGAACAAAATTACAGGGGAGATGAATTCATCCCTACGCTCAACATTTCTCCCTAAATGGTGCTGTCAATTTATTGTCCCCTCCGGGGTAATAATAATATTTGAGTTTGAACGCAGGAGTGGTGTTTAGTTTGATTTCCTGGTTTTACGCCGCCGACCCTTCTGGCATGCAGCGTAAGGCCAGCTTCGTTATTTCATTAGGTCCTTGCCTGAAACAATTGCTTTCAAAAAAAGCTAAAACCATCTATATGACCCCATTTATTTGAGTTATCCACTTTAGAAACGGTTCCCAAGCTGACCAGAGAGAGAGAGAGAGAGAGAGAGAGAGAGAGAGAGAGAGGGAGCGAGGTAGCGAGCCCTTGCTTGATAGAATGAACCCATGATTCATGAAATGATAAAGTTTGTCCCATATTAACACAAAAAGTTTGGAACGATTCGTCTCAGGAAGTTGTAGTCGATACACGTAAATAGGTTGCTGTGGTTGCGAGGCTTACTTTAGGTGTACTTGGATTTCTTTGAATATCTAAATCAAAGACGATTCTTTCAATCTATGAAGAATCGTGTTCTAAATGTTCATTCATAACTACGTTCATGAATATTTCTCACCCACGTTTCATTCAAGAAACAAAATGAAATCTAAAACCGCATCAAATTCTTGAATCGAGACGGATCCACCGCAGATTATCCCCGGCGGGTTTCGTCTTCCCATTAAAATCTCTCCAGATCCGCAAAAAACGGGACATAAAAGGAATTCATGAATCGCTAATGAGATATGTTTGTCACGGGGACACGACCAGAATTCCCCCACAATACCACAGACGCGGACGAGAGCTTGCAGCCGGGGTAACTCGCGGTCACCAGCGTTCACATTCACGCAAGGAATCATCGCACAGAATCATTAAGCGAACGCGACAATTATAACCTCTGCCTCGCAACGCCTCGTGAGTGATGGCTCGCCGGCGCTATCCAAACCGCCACAGGATCTAGCATAAATGAAAGTTATCTCGGATAATCCATCGAGGGATTTAAGAAAGAATCTCAAGTGTACATCCTTAAACCTTTGCTTGTTGTCTGGAGGGGGTGAGTAGAACCAGAACGGTAGTGAATTTGAAGGTAAACAGATTTGTAGAATAGGGGGTAATGAACTTGTTGCTGAGAGGCCCCCCTGGCAGAGGAAAGGACACTGAGAGAGAATAATAATCAAGAGAAGTCCATGGAATAATACAGCTCATGCTGATGATCATAGCCTTCATTTCTTATTAGGATATATGAAGAGTGAGCTCGCTTAGTATCTTGGGGTATATTTCTGATGCTTAGCAGATGGCTGTAATCACATCTTAAGCCTTCATGTTTATTGTAATAGATTCATTATACAAGCACCAAAGTTTAGTTGGAAGCAGGTGACGGTATATTAGGCAAGGATAAAATCCTTTCAAGATGATTGATAACAAATTATTACTTCATTAATCATTAAAAAAGGAAAATTATCAAATGATGTCACACACGATTCACTCTTTGAAAATGATTCCCCCCTAGTTGATCATGTTTGAGTTTATATTTTGAATTAATTCTCACATCAGGTCTTAAAGCTGTAATAAATACACTTACATTTATCCTCTAAAACAAATCCTTAAAGGTAAAGACCAGTTATGGTCATGCGATTGCATTATGAAAGAAACGTTGTGGAATCGATCAGAAAAGGTTGATCATCTAGCATCTAGAAGGTTCTGGAATCATCAAAATGATAAGAAATTTGGCCCATTCTTCGTAAAGTTACAAGCACTATACACAGAAAGATGTATATGAGACTACCCTATATCTCTCACAGTCCATGAGAGAAACAAATTTACTAAATATATGAATTAGTAGGCAGTTTCCCGGCAAATTTTTTATCATCATGTATTAGTCAAAACATATTCTTTCACATGATTGGTAATGAGAGCTTCCATTTTATTTTTTGAAATTGGGGCGTTTCCAATACTGGTCTTTACCTTTAAACCATACAAACCAAAACCAGTACAAGGGTACACTCTCAAAACAACAGTTATTCCTAGTTTCTAATGTTCAAGGAAATAGATTACAAAATTCCTATTTACCTCAGGGCCCTGTCTTACTTGCGATTGATATCAATTGCAACTATGTACATAAGAGATAGGAGATTGCAAACTTGCGATTGATTAGAGGACTTTGTAAGACAGAGCCCAGGCCTCTGAACTGTGAAATGAAACATTTCTTTCTCCTTGGCAAGGCATTAATCTACATTTGCCACTCCATACTCAGGAGAGAAATGGGGACCTAAAATTGCTATATGCCCTCACGGTGAGCATATGGTAGAAATACTCATCATGGATTGAAGATGGTGCACATTGTACGTGAATGAATCCGATGATTAGGGTGATAATATCTGTAAAGCGCTTAAAGGTAAAGACCAGTTATGGTCATGCGATTGCATTGTGAAAGAAACGTTGTGGAATCGATCAGAAAGGTTGATCATCTAGCATCTAGCATCTGCAAGGTTCTGGAATCATCAAAATGATAAGAAATTTGGCCCATTCTTCGTAAAGTTACAAGCACTATACACAGAAAGATGTATATGGGACTACCTTATATCTCTCACAGACCATGAGAGAAACAAATTTACCAAATATATGAATTAGTAGGGGGTTTCCCGGCAAATTTTTTATCATCATGTATTGGTCAAAACATATTCTTTCACATGATTGGTAATGAGAGCTTCCATTTCATATTTTGAAATTGGGGCGTTACCAATACTGGTCTTTACCTTTAAAGACGGAATAAGATAATAAGTGCTATATAAATCCAGATTATCATTATTATTTCTAAACTTTCCCATTTTATACCCACCTGGTGATCCAGAAGCAGTAGAAGGGTACACTTCACATTCTCGTTTCCCGGACGCTTCACCTGGAAACCATCGGTCTCTGTTGTAGCATTGGTACGATGCCACTGAATAAAGAAAGAAAGAAAGAAAGAATACAATAACATTACCGGTAATCACAAGAGTTAGTCTTTTGGAAAAGGTAATAAATAAGCTCTAAACAAAAAGGGTGCGAAAACAAAGTTTGGTAGATTCTGTGATTTTTCTTCAGTTGGGCAACGAAAGAAAAAAGTAGCAATCTCGAATATTAATAATGTACATCACAAGGCCCATTTACACATTCCAAACACCAATTATTTAAAATCATCCATTTTTTGGACTACCATTTAGGCTACTAGAAAGTAGTGCGCATGCGTCATTTGTCGGTGCCCTGCATTCGTTAGCACGGAAACGAGTTGAGTCACATGAGCAAAAATCAGTATCTTAATACTGAAGTTTGCATTTACACTGCAAAAATCAGTGAAACTTCGGCTGGGGTTAAAAAAAAAACATTTCAGCGATGCATCTGCTTTACATTATTTCATTTATCAAGAATGGAACTTTGGCCATGAAGAAGAACACCCTTTCATTCTTCGAATCAATCAATATCATTTTGATGTTTGTTTCATAATCTGTATCATTTTTGTATCGCTCCAAGCGCAGTCAACACTAAAGTATAAATATTTGTGACACATAAAATCAAGTTATTTCAGATACCCATCTCCTCCGTTTATGATCAAAAGCGATGAAAATTTAGGTCATCACGTTCATGAAAACTTTCTGTCTCAAGCACGAGACAAGAGGCGTGTCGTTTCGTCGAACGTGTGGGAAATCACGGAGCTAACTTTCGTTTAATTTGATGCATGATTACAAGGTTTTCTGACAATAGCGCTACAAGAAGTGACACAATCTCGATACCCAGAATGTAACACGGATTTGGAAGAGGAGCGTGAAGAAGTCAAAAGCAAGTAGATCTTAGTCATACTCCTGAGAGCCGTCTCGGGAGACAGACTGCGGGTGGTCATTTTTTCAAAACTCGGCTAAAGAGACGTTGCTCTTCACAAGCCGACACACGAGGGATCATAAAAGCTAACATTGAGATTCGACATTTCATTGTGTCTCTAGGCTGATCGAGTGTCACACAAGATAAATCACTAGAAAATAATATTGTTTAAAAAAAAGTGAGTGGCTTTCATTAAGTGCATTTCCACAATGATCAAGATTGGCAAAATACTATTTAAAAAAAAACGTAATTCATGGAATTGAATTCGAACAACAAAATGTCTCATGAAACCAATTGATGACACCTACATCTACTTATTAATAGTAGAGAAGGGTTAAAAAGCCAACCTTCTGATGTGGCCTAAACCTTTTAGATTTGAACTACCAGAACTTCAGGGCACCTCTTTTATACAATGTTTATTTGAAATAAGTGATCTTCTGCCTTTGGGTATACAGGCATCAATCGTCCATTGGCCAGTACGTCCCTCAGATACATGAAAGTAAGCTGTAGGTCACCTGCTTTTATTGCCAATAATGCAAGAACTTTTTCAGTGGTCCAGATAAGTAAAATTTTGTTCTATGAAATAATGGAATCAGTGATCAAAACATTTAACTTTGCAATTGGCGAAAGTTTCATGCTGTTGGCAGTTTGCAAGAGTCATAGAATTCTCTGGTATTCCTTTTTTGGCATAAAAAACCCAACAAAATGGTAAAGTTGTAGTCCTATTGTTGAAGACCGTTGGTATGACATAACAAAATCATCAGTGTACTTAGACAAAAGAACTGGTGGTCTTCATCAAGCAGGCCAGAAAATTTCACTATAATTTTTTTGGAGCCAGAAGGGTGCTAGCTCATAAATTAACAAAGATTTATAGCCCTTCTGTCTCTCAACAGATGATCTATTAATTACTTAAAGAAATCTGTGTTATATTTCTGTGAATGAATATAGAAATCTATCCAAGTGAAAAATATTACCCCTATTCCCCCATTACATCTTGACACCATCAAAAAATGTGGGTCACTCCCCCGAACTGTCTGTAACCGTGACGATGGATTTGGGTTCTAACCACTTGATCAATAAGGGTACCAGTAATTCTTTTTTCTGTCCTTTACACGATCATCTTAAGGGTTTGGACCAAAGTGTGAAAATCTGTCTCAAGCAATTAGGTCCACGTCCTTTTCGTCCTTTTCGGAGCAGCAGACAATATCTGAAAGTCGTTATCCACTTCCGCAACCTGCCCTATTCAATTTAATTCAGGTGCACAATAAACAACAGGTCAAAGCCTTTTAAACCGGGTTAAAAGCCCCCTATTCTCTTCCTTCTTGTTATAAACTCTCTTGTGCTCTCCGTGAGAGGGAGAGAGAGCGCCCGATCACGATCCGGCACAAGCCCCGTGGGGGGAAAGGGAAGCGAAACAGAGCTAGGTGTGAAAAGCCCAATCACACGAATCATCCAGTAGTAATCCGTCTCCGAAACGCAATGGCCCACATCTCTCAAATCTAATAAAGACCAGATCCTCTTCGTGATTTTTAAGCAAACATTTGGTCTACATTACGAGGGATGTCTGTTTCACTTTACCCATCTAGATACAGAGATGTAGAAAAAGCTATGAAGAGAGAGAGAGAAAGAGAGAGAGAGAGAGAGAGAGGGAGAGAGAGGTCTACGGGTCTAGTGCTGAAAGGAGGATGTGACTAAAACACAAACTGGGCCAGAATACTTCAATCAAACAATCTCCAGGCCCAGATACCTGACCTAGAATTATTATTTCCCCCTCATCAGGTGTAATTTAAGAGCGAAAGGTAGGAACAAATGAGCAATTCGTCCATCATCGGTCCGCATTTCAAGAAGTAGAAATCACTAGCACCGGCCACTCCAACCACATTGCACACACCCCCACTGCCCTAATTCTTCCAATTTAAAACTAGAACTTTTTTATGCTCTCTCTCTCGATCTCAAACATCAGTAGAAATGCAGGATTCCCTGATGATTGGTCCGACAAGACATAAACCTAGATGAAAATGATGTCGTTATCTAAACAAATTTATGACACATTCTGAGATTGAGGTGGAATAAATCTTCACTCCCAGATAGGTCCTGGGATGCATCACACCTTGGTCACGTATTCCAAGAACCCTATCAATAAATCACTTTGTGAACTCGGAGCTCTTGGTAGCATTAAAGTGACTCGGTAACATTGTTGAATGCTGGTCAAAAAACTGAGTAATTTTGTATGAAATGTTACTAATTATATTCCTCCTACTGTACTAGCCCTCTAACATGCAAAAAAATCCTGAAAAAGTTCTTAAACCACAAAGATATTTATGGTTTTCTTTGAAGGCGTCACTGTGCAACACCCTCTAACAGTAAATTTTCCTAACCATATTTTGAATTTTCCCAACGGTTTTTCCATGAAAATAAGACATAAGACAGACTTTCAAAAATCTACTACTTTCCGATCTGTTCCAACATACAAAATGACTAAAAATATCATTTTTTGTCAAAATGTATGGGTTTCAAACATTCATAACTTTATTATTATTGGTCTGATTCATTTCAATCTCTCGACAATCTGTTTATCTTATTTTTCTGCTTCCATAAGAATCAACTCATTACAAGGGTTGGGTTGCCCTTTAAACAAACCTAACCCCCTTTCATACTGGGTCAGTGAGTCCTGCCCAAGAATTTCAGAGTTGAATATTTTTGTTAGGACTCAAGACTTTCTTCATTTTTCTTTCTAATGAAAAAAGAAAGATAAAAGCCACAATCATAGTAAATTCGTATCTCATGCTGTATATGTTATGCCCAATTTACTAATGAGACAACTTATTGAAAAAGAATTTTCAACTTTCAAAAGTCTATTTCTGACAATTGCTACAAAACACTCAGTGGCACTAAAAAACTAGATGGAATTCGACTGCGCGCAGTCGAAAATGATGCCTCCGTCATAGAGCAATTTTACAAACCGAAACGGAAGAAATTTTTCAAATTCAAGTTCAATTGTAATCCATTAACATGTTCTCAGAATATCGTGATTACAAGCAATTTCTCATAAACATATATGACCCTTTGATCTTTGACCTCATGACCCTAAAATCTACTCAGTTCATTGGCTCTGCAAGATTTCCTGAGTTAAATAGTAATCCATCTGTCAGTTCTAATGAGAATGCGTCCTCAAGCTATTTTTGCATACATAATGAGCCCATGACCTTTGATCTTATGAACCATTCATTGGCTCTGCAAGATACATAAATGATCTAAGTTTGGCAGGAATCCATCAATCTGTTCTAATGATAATACGATCACAAGCTATTTTTGCATACATAATGAGCCGCATGACCTTGACCTTTACCTCATGACCCCAAAATCTAATCAGTTCATCAGCTCTGCAAGTAACATACATGACCAAAGTTTGGCAGGAATCCATCAATCGGTTGTTCAGATAACGCGATCACGAGCTGTTTTTGCATACATAATGTGCGCTGTGACCTTTGACCTCGTGACCCCAAAATCTAATCAGTTCATTGGCTTTGCAAGATACATACATGACCAAAGTTTGGCAGGAATCCATCAATCGGTTCTTCAGATAACGCGATCACAAGCTGTTTTTGCATACATAATGAGCCCTGTGACCTTTGACCTTTGACCTCGTGACCCCAAAATCTAATCAGTTCATCAGCTCTGCAAGATACATACATGACCAAAGTTTGGCAGGAATCCATCAATCGGTTGTTCAGATAACGCGATCACAAGCTGTTTTTGCATACATAATGAGCCCTGTGACCTTTGACCTTTGACCTACGTGCTCCAAAATGTAATCAGATTGTTTTCCTATAGTGATACACACTATCACTAAGTTTGAAGTTTAAATCTCCAGTGGTTCTTGAGATATCATGATAACAATCTCAATGTATGGAATTTCATAAGTTGACCTCTGTGACCCTTGACCTTTGACATATGTGCTCCAAAATCTAATCAGATCGTCTTCCTATGGTGATTCATACTATCCTTAAGTTTTAAGTTTAAATCTCAAATGGTTCTTGAGATATCGCGCTAACAAACTCAATACAAGGAATTTCATAAGTTGACCTCTGTGACCTGTGACCTTTGACCTACGTACTCCAAAATCTAATGAGATCGTCTTCCTATGGTGATAAATACTATTCCCGAGTCTTAAGTTTAAATCTTAAATGGTTCTTGAGATATTGTGATAACGGTCAAACGGGACGGACGGACGGACGTACGGACGGACGGACGTACGGACGGACGTACGGACGTACGGACGTACGGACGGACAACCCGAAAACATGATGCCTCCGGCACCACCTTCGGTGGCGGAGGCATAAAAAGGTATTAACCTTGTGTCAAACTGGTGTCAATCTTTAAAAAATGTTTATACATATATGTATATTTGACCTTACATGTAAGGAAGACAGATTTCAGATTATGCTCACAGGTAAAATGATTTCAACCTGGATGAAAAAAAAACTGAAAAGTATAAACCAAATTCCAAGACACAATTTAAATTAGTCTAATGAGAAACAAACTTTTCTCCATCTACAGTCACCGATTTCTTTCAACATCAGTATTAAAGTATATAAAAAATCAAAGTCAAACAGACAATATATCAACCCCATAAATGGCATATCACATTACTATCAAACCTTAGAGCTTGTGATGAAATAGAAGCCGGAAGTAGGAGCAAAGGTTATCAGGGTCACGCAGGGACATGAAGTGCCCCTTCGGGGACCCTCCAAGTGTGAAACAAGAAGCTTCCATTGGTTCATCGTCATGGTAACCGTGTGATGCTAAATTCATCTTAATTAGGAATATGGGTGTGTGTACTTTGCTATCACATCATCGTGAATCAGGGCAGAGGTATTGACATGAGGTATGTCGTCATCAGCTCGAGATTGCCAAATAACGCGCTATTTTAACTATCCCGATCCCAAATTAACCAGCTAATTTTGCGTCTTCATCAGCCCGCAGTTGCAATTAGCAGGATATTTGGTCAAGATAATAATCCCAAGATATTTTAAGCTAGTTTGCAAAATATCCCGCTATTTGTCCGATGCGTCCTCACCAGCCCGAAGACTTGCACGATGCGCGAATGCTGAGCAAAATATCTTGAGCTGATTTCTCGAGCTCGAGTTAGTTTCGAGGTCGAATCTCGAGCTGATATAGTCGTGATTTGTAACTTCGGGCTTAATTCCCAAATCAGAAATAGCGGTCTATTTGGCAATCTCGAGCTGATGAGGACGGGCCTATCGAGAGAGATGACATAAAATGATTTTCATGTCAGAGGGGGGCTGTTTAATCTTATTCCATTTACGATGGCCCTTTTATTTCGTTAGCTCAATTGCAGTTCCCTGAAGACCACACAATCAGGGCTGCACATCAATAATCAATAAATCACGACATTGACTTCATGTGCAACATGCCATTCCAATCGGTGAAATGTAGGATACGAAAAAGAAACGAAACTGTGGCGAAGGTTACGATGAAGCAAACGAGTTATCTAGATCATCATTCCTAGAACGTGGCTATCTCTGTCTTTGCGTTTCATAGCCAGCACACAGCTATACTGGCATGTCATATGGCTATGTTCATACAGGATCATCAACGCTTTTAACTTTAAAATTTGGTATGAACATTTTCTTAGTTTATAGTTTATAACTTAAAATAAACTTAAAGTTTCTTAACCACAAAAGCGTCCACACAGACCGTAACTACGAGACAACCTTGCAGATTAAAGACTTTATCTGATGAAAATACAACTTTATATCTATGGAAAGCTGAATGAACGTAAAATACAAATATATAGGAATTAAACCAAAAAAATCCCTTTCAGCTTTGCACAAAAGCAAATGAAAACCTCAATTTCAGCACCGGCCCCTCCAAATTACGGGTCAACTGGAGTCAGATTTGCCACAGTTACGGCGACATGTGGACCCGATCGGCTCGCCTATGTAGCTGAGGCGATGAGCTGTGCTTAATCAATGTAAAGTCATCATGAGTATGCATACTCCACATCAATAGCTAGTTTTTAGGTCGACAACTTCTGATTTTCAAAGCTTTAGATTTCAAGCTTTTTAGAGAGCTGTAATTACTCCTATAACAGCTACTAAATAAAATAGCATATAACTGATTATAATGTAATATGGCTCATAAGCTTACCGTTGATACCTAATTAATCTATTTCATTTTTCACTTCCAACAGTATTTCATTTTTCACTTCCAACAGGTTCTTCAAAACCAAAACCTTCAGGGAGCTGTTACTCCTATAACAGACACTATAGCATCGTAGTAATCTATGGCTTATAAGCTTTTTGTTGATACCTTATTCATCTATTTCACCTTTTCACTTTCGACAGGGTCTTTAAAACCATAACCTAAACAGTCTCTTATAAAAGCCTATCTGCACTAGTTTGGCCATGAGGTATTAGACCTCCCTGCATGGTCACTGACAGGTGGTTATCTCATCAAATCAGCTCTCAATTAACATAAGAAAAAGAGGACCATGGGGGACCAACGGGTACCGATTAGGCATTGTTTGCTATACAGAGGGTGCAAGTAGCTATAAGTATTGCAGTGGGGCTTTAAAACCATGACCTAAACAGTCCCTAATTTACACTCTGTCGTGTGAACCTTTCTTCAGTTCACCAAACCACACATTTCTGATTAGTTGTCTACCATTGAGAGTGCAATAAACCAGTTCATCCTGACGTTTTCCTGTTCCATTTCTACATCTGTCTTCAGCATGATCAAGCCACACCTTTATTTTTCCATCATCTATCTTAATCGTTCCATGCAGTTTTGATAATTAATGGCGACAAGTCAACTCCAAGTCGAAAATGTAATGAAAGCTTTATCAGAAGGTTTGTCATCGTTGAAACTAGTTCACATAATATATTCCGTATTGCAACACCATGACATCTATCAAAAGAGGATATAAACCGGAATTAATCATACTATGTACTGCCCTACTTTTATGTACTGATCTTAATTACGAGGGACGAAAGAACACCTTTCCCTGATTATTAAGGCATGACAGTTCAATTCTTCTGACAGTTTATGGTTAAAAAAAGACAGAAGTCATATTCATCATCACCGTCTCTAAAGAAAGAAATTAGAATGAACCCAATCAATCTATTTGGCACAATTTGATATCTTCAGTAGATTGTATAATCGAAAGCCTCAATATCTAAAGGCAAACTGATCACTTTCATTCATTTATTAAAATAAAGGACCATGATCCTCTCAATGATTTCCTGACTTTTTATGTATGTACAGCAACTTCTTGATGCAGAGTGTCAGAAAACAAACTAATTCAATGTTTAAAGGAAACTATTCCTACAGATGTAAGGTGAGAAAAAATCAGGTAAAATTTATAAAGGTCATCATAAATACAAATAATAGTATAATTGATTGATTACTAGTAATACATTCTTTGCAAGATGGAACTAAAACATCAACAAACAACACTTGATGCGAATGAATCGCATAAAGGCCTATCCTCGATCGCCTGCCAAGTCTACTTCACTGAAACACAAACACAACGGCAAGAAGGTGAGAAGTTTTGGCGGAAACCACGCATGGAAACTTCAGGATCTGCTGCGTGGGACCCTCCAAACTCCCAGACTGGCAATAAAAGTCTAGAAGAGGAATCGTATGTCCTACATATCGGTGGCCTACATATCTCTGAATTCCCAAGTCCCCCGGCAGAAGTGCGGTAGCGATTGCGAATCGTCATCCCCGAAACCAAGATTGCATGGGCATACTATAACGGAAGATTATAAAAGCTAATCAAACAGGGCTGTTGGTGAGAAAATTAAAACTCTTGTTGATCGTACTCTTTGGTCTCTCTTGATAGACCTTTGAGTCATTATCCTGGAGATGTTCTCAAAAGACTCCAAAGCATGCTGACCCAAATTTGTCACACATAGGACACCCACAATGTTTCTTTTCTTCCTTTGTTTTTATGCTTTTTCGATCCCCCTTACTTTTTCCAAAACATTTCCTTGGCAGAGTTTCATGTATAGTAAACAAAACATGAAGCTAGACTTTATCTCCTCCTTGTTAGTCAGATCATATTAATAAACACTTGATAATAAAACATTTTGAGTGAGGGCAACAGACAGCTCGAGCGTCACATGAAATGTATTAGACGAAATTGAATCCATCACATCTATGAAATCTCTCTGTGCATTTCAATTATTAGATCATGCATCATCGAAGCTTGTTAATAACATACAAACATCTGCTAAAGAAGAAGTCGTAAGAATGTCTACATCTTGATAAAAGCAATTGACTCAATTTCTTTTTAGGAGCCATGCCCCCAAGACATGTTATGATTATTCAGAATGACAAAAAATGTAACCCAGGATGCTTAATATAAATCAGACTAAAAAAAAAGTTTAAAGAGAAGGTTGAGTTCTGGGAAGAGGTGAAAAATAATTTGTGAGCGTTATCATTGTATCATGCAAGTTTGGAAGGACATCAGATAAAAAATGTTCCCTGAAAAGCATGGATCTTCAAATGCCTTAATATTCTAAATATGGAATGTAACATAATAATAGCATCTAGCATCTGCAAGGTTCTGGAATGATCAAAATGATAAGAAATTTGGCCCATTCTTCGTAAAGTTACAAGCACTATACACAGAAAGATGTATATGGGACTACCCTATATCTCTCACAGACCATGAGAGAAACAAATTTACCAAATATATGAATTAGTAGGCGGTTTCCCGGCAAAGTTTTTATCATCATGTATTAGTCAAAACATATTCTTTCACATGATTGGTAATGAGAGCTTCCATTTCATTTTTTGAAATTGGGGCGTTTCCAATACTGGTCTTTACCTTTAACTAGAAGAGGTAGGAAAAGAATTGGGAAAGTGTCAGACTTGATAGTCGACAGATCATGTGACATAATGAAGAAGGCGGCTAAAGATAGAGAAGAATGGAGAAAGAACTCAAGATGGCTCAGGGCCCTGTTTCATAAAACCTGTTATCAATAACAAATTATAAATTCCTATGACAAATTTGTTCTCAGCCAATCAGATGCCCCGATTTCAGTAGCTTATAACAGTTACTGTAACTTGCTATTGATACCAAGTTTTTTTAAACATGGCCCTGGTGTGGGTGGACCTGCCCTTGGAAGAAAACCTGCAAGGGAAGTTTCATAGTTTTCCTTTTTTTTAACTACCAGATCTATTTTCTATTTTTAATGGTTCACTTCCAGAAACATTTCTCATGGCATAATCTGAAAAATGTGAAATTCATAACAAGAATCTCAATTGAAATCTTGATTCACAGGTATCTCGTAATCCTTCTCGTATCCCCGCCCTGTAATTCATCTTCAGCACTGCCCACTCAATGATAATAGCTCTCAAACCCCCTCATTCAGACTACCCAAATTTATTGTATAACTATACATCTCTCATATACAATAATCTATTGCTTTCATGTTGTATAATGAAATGTATAACAAAACGCCAAGTATGAGCATCATTTTTTAATGCAAGCTCTATAAAGAATCAGGGTCCCGTGCAAGTCCGAAGGTATTAAAATTGTTTGCCTGAGCGGAGCTTATCATGAGCGCCCACCGACAATTGGACAGCTAATATGTCCACTCAAAACTAGTTTTTTAAAATAAATATGATGTTTCTTCATACAAGTTTCGCATAATTTTCTGAAGTGTAAACAGGTTATATAAGTCACTACATGACTGCATTCCCATAAGTTTTGTTTCAATGACGTTTGTGGCGTAAAGCGTTTATTTCCATACTAAACAACGACGGATTACGGCAACAACCACTCCTCTGTCATGGTAAAGCGAGAAGGGATTTGAGTTCAAGATGCCGTGTAGTGCTGGCCTAACTTAAAAACATATTATTCCTGACTAGCTTGGCAGAGGAACGTCATTGCAAGGTAAACAGTTCAGTCACGGACCTGTACTATCAGGTCACAAAAAAACCAGCCTGACATTTCAAGTTATATCTTCTTTTTAATACAGATGTCACATTTTGACCGATCACGCTATTTTCCTTATATGGATGTTGGTTGCTACAGCAAGACAGTTAAAATATTGTGAATGTATTGAAATCTTAAAGTTTTATTCATCAACATATCTTTGAAAATTGAAATATATATCTGTCCAGTTCTGAAAGTAAAAGTTTCTACAGCTCTCATTCTTTTACATATTTTACCCCCCTCCCCCCAAAAAGAAGTTTTCCCCAGATTAAATATTGTTTTTGTTTCAATTGTATATATATTCAGTGAAGCTAATAATTAAAAGGAATGGACTATATCATGAGTGAAAAAGAGAAAACATTACCAGCATTATATATTTCAACAAGCGCATCAACAGAGAAGTCCTCTTTTTCTCCATTTGTGTATATCAAAAATCTTTTAAAAAATCTAAATTTAAGGCATAAAGTATCAGCATTTTATATTGGAATCTAATATTACTGTTTGAAATAAACACCTAGAAAAACAAAGAAAGCACTAAATTGATGCTAATTTGTTTGTTGAAATAAGCCCATAAATATTTATCAATAACATGTGAATAAAAGGGCAGTACATCTAGCTGGATATTTCCAATAACTTTTTTTTGGGAAGCATATATTGAGTTCCTCTTTTATGATGATGACCATGGCGCCTTTCCACTTTTAGAAAAGAACTTTATCCAAAGAAAGAACGTATTTGAACTTTTACCCCTCCATCCCTTGTAAATTAAGAGAGCGAGAGAAAGGTGGGTAAGAAGGAATTTTGTGACGTTGAAGCAGGGAAACTCGGTACGAAAACAAACGCACCTTCTTGTATTGTTGACATTCATACAAAACCATCCCTTCTTCGACTCGTAATAAAAGCAAAGGGGCATCTCAAATTGAATCTATTCTTACAATTACGCTCTATTTTTATTGATAAATGAGGCAAACATCTGGAAGATCATCCCTGTACTTTTGTATCTCTTGCATCTCTAGCCAAAACAATAGATTCATCCCCAAAACAGAACATTGGCATCGTGAAATAAAGACATCAATAGGCTCATTTACACTGCAAAAAAATGATGGAGTTATACAAAATAAAATCCAGAGATGGGTTTTCCAATCATTGTTTTTTGTTATGTTTATGAGTAGTTGGAATGTGAAAAAGACTGATGGCTTTTGCTTGCAGTGCAAATGCAGCTTCTGACTAAAGTGAAAATTTGTCAACACTTTATTTAAAAGTGCATTATTTATAGTGATAAAGGGTGAAATGAACATTTCACAAATAAGACTAAACTTTTGAATCTGTGTGCTGTGCACAAATAATTATATTCAAGAAACTTTAATCGCTTTTGCTAAGCTCGGACTTCTACCCATTTCCATGCCTGTTGAAAGTCATTATGAAATTTTTATGGTATGTGACTTTTTAAAGCATTTTTTATCTCATTTCCTCTGATGTGAAAGGGGTATTGAAAGGTGCCTCCATAGATTGTTGACATATAAACAGTTCTCCACCCACTTGTATAAATGTAAGGAAGACATATCTCTATTATTGTCAACTTGAAATATTTATCTCTTTTGTTCAGACTGACGTCCATGCACTTAATGACAGTGAGATCCTTGTCTCTACTTTTTTTTTTTTTTTTTTTGGGGGGGGGGGGGGATAGCTTCTTGCTCCAAATGACGTCTTGAAACATGCAAAGTATCGGCTACAAACCAGAAGGAATCTAATGGTTTGTTCAGACTGTAAGAAATTTGTACAAAACTTGTATAAAGAAATGCTTGTACTAAATTATTCATCTACAATCCTGTGATTGTCCTACCCAACTTTATTTAATATTATCATATCATTTTTTTCTTTTAATATTTTTTCTTCATTATTATTAACTAAGAAATATTGTGTGACAGAGATAAGGCCTGAATAAATCACGTTCTTCTTTCAAACAATAACCTGAAAGTACATATTCCTTCTTATCTCTGAATGATAATGTAAGTCATTTTCGGAATAGCAGTGCATTAGCTCAATTTTTCCTGGTTTGAGAAGTTTATAGTTACCTTTAGAAGTATAGGTTAAGAATCCTATCAATGAAATCAATAAATGTTTAAAACAACCTTTCTACTATTCAATTCATCCGAATTTTGTTTGTAATACATGTATACTCATAAAGCAAGTTGCCGATAAACCTTTACGAGACCGAGCACGATAAGGGCTTAAGTTATATATTACCATCCCACATGCAATTATACACCAATCCTCCCTCCCTAGAGATATTAAGCTCCAACAATATTTGAAATACTAGTACACCAACAGGACACTCAATACAAAGCCAACCATGGTATTCTCTTTCAAAATACTTTCTTATACCTTGAAAGAACTTCTAATAAAAGAAGGAGGTATAGACGAACATGGTGTGCAGAATAAACCCGAGCGCTTCTCTTTTATATCCGCAAACCTCTATCCTAATAACGTGTGGGTGAGATATAATTGACTTTTAGATCCACCTGTATCGCCACATGAATGCATCAATGTCATCACTCCTCTCGGGTTCTCTCGATTGATATTGCGTGTCGCCACGGATCGGCGGCCGGGGGAAAGCGCTCTGAAACCGCGCTCCGGTCATCGACACTCCTGCTGAAAGCTTTAGGCAGGTTTCGGCAATTTGGAAGTGGGCGGAAGGCAACACACACACACACACACAGTCAAAAAAAGAAATATATAACAATATGGACAGCTAGGAGGGAGAATTTAAGTGCATGACTTGGTTGTGTAGCGTGACAAATTCAGAGAAAAGTTTGAAATAGAGATATCTTGAGGGAAAGTTGTCTTGTCGACAAATCAAGTCTGTAGAAATGCTATTCTAAGGTTAAATTAAGATAAAGGTGAGTTCTGGTCATCCGATTGCATTGTGAAAGAAAAGGTGTGAAATGGATCCAAAAAAAGTTGATCATGTAGCATGTAAGTATTGGTGTGTCCTGCAAAGTTCTGGAGTCATCAAAATCATAATAAATTTGGCCCAGTCTTGGTAAAGTAACAAGCACTTACACAGGAAGATGTATATGGGACTGCACAAATGGTGTCAGGGCTAAGTAAGTTTCATTTGCTTCGGTGAGAATTCATTTTCTTTTTTTTTAACCAGAACTCACCTTTATCTTTAATCTTGCACTTTTAAAAGAATTCTGAGAGGAATACTGTAAGCCATCAGCTCAACATACACAAGCTCTTGAATGAAATTTGCTTTATATCGATCTGCAAAACCGTATAATATTGAATAAAAAGTGGCATACAGGTATTGTAACTAGAATCTCTCTCGTGTAATAAAATGGGATATGGTGTACGCAATAACTCAATCATGATATAGCCTGTTTGGAGCGAGAAGAGCGTTAAATCTTGATAAAATTATATGAGTAACTGCCCTTCTGGCTTCATATCGATCATATCTGAAGCACAAAAAAAACATGTTGAATTGTGAACATTGCCCTACAGTTCAATAATCTTTCATATTGAGAAATCTTGCATGTCAATGTTACCTTTATTGTCTTTAAAACCTTTGAAAAAGTACAAGAATTTCAACTGTCAAAAAGAACTATTTCATGATTTTAGACCCATCTCACTGGATGCACGCAGAACCCATTAACCGAATTCCACATATTCCAACGCTTATATAAAGTTAATACACCATTGTATAAAGCTGTGACTAAACTACCTATTAAATCATTCTAAAATCACAGTTTCCTAGACAAACGATCAACTATTGTCTGTAAGAGGAGAGGCAAACTCAATTACTGCTGAATGAACTGAAAGTCATTGCCCCAATTTTAATGGCCCTCTGTTTACTGTCCAAAGCATTCCCCTTTGACCTCGAATGACCTTATCATTGTTGCACGCGAACTGGATGACAAACGATAGTCCTAATGATGATATTAGATACAGAAATAGCGTACAATTACCACATTATTGTCTTCAATTTCAGCATCATGGGAAGACAAAAGGGGGGAAAAATCTGCTGGTTTCTTTGTAATAAATAAAACATGAGTTTATATTGACTAACAAAACAATAGATAATTGCATAATTTATGAAAATGACTGTTTCAGTGGCGAGGACAACCAGAGTAATAAGAAACAAAACAGGTACGTGAGTAAAACGAGACAAAACTGAAATTGTCATTCCCAAGGCTGATAAATTTTAAAGGGGCTTTTTTTATATGCCAGAATATCTTTACTGGCTATACAAATGTAATTCTTGTTAAAAAAATGTCTCTATAATTAAGAGCTGGTCAAATTTGATCAGTGATGATAGCTATAACTAAAAGTCATTCCTAAAGTTGTCCTTCTTAAGATCTATGTTGAAAAGAAAAACGATGTAAATGTTGCATTTTTCTCTCTGAAGAATAGGTGGTAGTATATTAAATGAACCGTATAAACCTCAATTTTTCAATCATTTCTTTTGACAACAGAAGTCTACATGGTAAAAAATACTGAGGTACGTTCATTATTTGGGATACATTTTCATTACTTTTTGCTATATATACAGGTAATGGTCTGAACTGCTTCCACAACCAGCGAGTACAATATGTTCTCAGTTTTTCCCTCTTGGTCTAGTTGTGCCTGGTGAGCCTTGAACCCTAAACCTTCCACTGCAGCATGACACCATTCCACTGCCACCCTCAGAGTGTATTGCTCCATGCTTGAGCTCACACATCACCTCGTCAGGGTTAAACCTATACTAGCTGAATGAAAGTCAATCCCGGCTAATTATCCGATTATGATAAATCAAACAACGGAAATGGCTGTGTAAGCTCCCCGAAGCCTTCTTAGGACATGCCCCGAAAATTGAATGACATGTTGGCGGGAGTTTTGCTTCAGCGAGCAGGGCTGGAACTTCTGGCTCCTACGTTTTTTTCCATCCATCTACTGCACTCCCTGTGTTCCTTTCTTGCTTTCTTTCTTTCACTCATTCTTTCTTTCCTATCCCTCTCTCTCTCTCTCTCTCTCTCTTTCGCTCTTTCTTCCTCCCCTCCCTCCCTCTCCTGCCCCTGACCCCCCTCTCTATTCCTCTCTTTCTTTCCCTCCCCCCCACCTGCCCCTGACACCCCCTCTCTTCCCCTATCTCTCTCTCTCTTTCTCTCTCTCTCTCTCTCTCTACCTCCCTAACTTGTCCCTTTTTTCCATTCCATGCACCATATCTCTGACCCCCCTGACCTTCCTCTCTATTCCTCTCTTTCTTTCCCTCCCCCCCCCCCCACCTGCCTCTGACACCCCCTCTCTTCCTCTATTTCTCTCTCTCTTCTCTCTCTCTCTCTCTCTCTCTCTCTCTCTCTCTCTCTCTCTCTACCTCCCTAACTTGTCCCTTTTTTCCATTGCATGCACCATATCTCTACCATTCTCTCTATCAAAATCTGAAAAAACACACAAATTTTGCTAATAAATGAAATTATTTTGTCCAACCCCATGAAATAAATCATAATTTGCCAACCAACAGAGGTATGCCTGCCCTGCCCCTCCCCAAAAATAATAATAATGAAATAAAAAATAGTGAACAAAAAAAAAGAAGCTTTTACTTGGCATACTCACTCACCTATGCCCCCCTTTCCTAAATTGAAACTAAATATATTGTAAGGAGAAAAAAAAATTGTTTA
This sequence comes from Strongylocentrotus purpuratus, assembly GCF_000002235.5. Classification (NCBI taxonomy): domain Eukaryota; kingdom Metazoa; phylum Echinodermata; class Echinoidea; order Camarodonta; family Strongylocentrotidae; genus Strongylocentrotus; species Strongylocentrotus purpuratus. The sequence continues at coordinate 16,292,322 of NW_022145604.1, forward strand.
CGTGAAAAACCACTGGAGCGTATGGTATCAAGGGTTTAAAAAAAGTGAAAGGGGCAGAGTGTTTGAATTTGAGAAGTTTACTTGGCTAGAAATCCCTCATATAGAAAAAATAAAATGTAATCTGTTTTTCATGGTCCTGACACCTCTGGTACTCCTGGATTTCCCCACAGAACCTTTAAAACGAGATGGTCTTAGGCCCCGTTCTCACTCACTTCGTTGGAGCGCTTTGGAGCGCTCTAACTAAGACCCGTTCCTCAGGAGCGGTTCTTAGGTGAGTGAGAACGGTCAAAGTGGTCCAGGAAGTGGACTTCTGGACCGCTCCAGAAGACCACCTTCCGAGGTGGTCTTGAGGAGCGGGTCTTATTAAGCTAACGTGCAATGTGAACGGAAAGCGTACTTTGAACGGAAGTGAGCTAGTGACCTTCAGTGCGAAACATGTAGTACGGTACATACGGTATGTATTCCGCGCGCAAAAAAATTGATCTGCTGACCTGAGCTGCCATAGCAACAAGACCACTTTGACTCGTGGAGCGGTTTGAGCCATTAAAAACTGCTCGGAGTGTGTACGCTCGCAAACCGTTCCTCAAGACCCGTTCCTCTGGAGCGGTCTAACTAAGACCACTTTCAAAGTGAGTGAGAACGGGGCCTTAGGCGGGAGAAAGGTTACAAAGTATGAAATATGACTGGCAATGGGCAATATAAGTCAATATTCATCAGTGAAGGTTCAAGTCTTTTTAACAAGAAACACTTGCATGCCCTACAAAGTTTGGCAGATGCTACAAAAAAAGCTACATCTGATTTTACTCTAGACTGCTGGATGGACCGTTCGGTAGTAACCAAACAGTTCAAGCTTTTGCACTTCAAACAGAGAAAAGCGATCAAGATTATGGTTATAAAGAAAAAGAAGCCCTACTGAAATTAGAAATAAGTAGAAAGGGGCACTTCTTTTGGAGTCAACGCAAAAAGAATAAAATATCTGATAAAAAAATAATACAAATCAATAGAACATATTAAAGGCTAGGAAAAGATTTACAAAAATATAATCAAACAAACGACCCAAGGAAACAGTGTAACATATATTTAGGGCAATTCTGAAATCAGTCAGTAAAAAGGATGCAGGTATGATATATTGTTTGTAGCTAGTAACATGAACCAGTTAATACAAGCATTGCCTGAAGCCAAAGTACAAAGTTGTGGTAAATTAAGTCTCCAAACTTGTTATCAGGTTCGAATCATTTTTTTTCTTCATGGAGTTGAAGATAATAATTCCTAAGGCAAAAATCTTCATGGAGTAAAACTAAATGCTATCCTAAAAGATTTATTATGAGGGGTGGGGGGGGGGGGGGTGGGTGTTCCATTTCTTACATGTGTCTCACTTTTAAAAAGTTCAAGAATTTTTTTTTTTTTTAGGGGGGGGGGGGGGGGCTCAGTCCTGAAGGCCCCCTCCCCTAGAACCACTACTGAGTAAAAAAAAAAAAAAAATGGATATATCAACCGAATACTGTGAAATCTCTTCGAGTAAACCAAAAATTAATGAACTTTGTTACTTTTTCTGTCTTCAATCTTCCACACTAGTCTTTCTAAGGGAATTTATTTCCATTTCAGTCAACTTGCTATAATTAGACTCTTCTTCCTTTTGTGCTTAATGCGTCACCCCCTCCCCCTCGTCCTCCCCCATTCATAAAGGGGTATAATATCTTGAGCTTCGGTTAACTCTAAAATAACGGGATTAGAAGAAACACAGTTTGATGACGTCTGTTGTTATAGTCCATGATATGAAGTACAAATATGGGCAGATGCAAATGTGAGTAATATAAGCTGAGAAATGAGAATGACATCCTAAGAGAAGCTTGAAGACTCTTCTTCCTTTTGTACTAAATGTGCCACCCCCTTCCCCTCCCCCATTCACAAAGGGACATAATATATCTTGAGATTCGGTTAAGTCGAAGATGACGGGATTAGAAGAAAAACAGTTTTATGACGTCTGTTGTTATAGTCCATGATATGAAGTACAAATATTGGCAGATGCAAATGTGAGTAATATAAGCGGAGAATGATATCCTAAGAGAAGCTTCAAGGCAACGTAGTTGTCCACTTGATAGTCAATATCACAGAAATGGCATTATATCAAGCAATACTTGTTCACTTGTATTGTCGCGTTTCATTTCCCTTTTTTATATCTCCTTCATTTTCATCAAGAGCTGAAAGAAGAATCAACAGTGTGGGGGAGGCAGAGGACAGATGATAATACTAAGCTCCTTCTTGAAATCGATTAATTTTTTTTCTCTGGAATCGGAGATGATCACTCTATTCTAGTACCTAACAAAGTCGAGAGTGCTGCAGGGGAAAACCCTAAAATATAACTGAACCACTATCGCATTTCTCTCTCCCTTCGGTATTCGTAAAGCGATATTTACGATTTTACGTCAATGGTTTGTGAAATTAACTTTTTCTGAAGTGGGATATGAGGAAAAAAAGGAGCCATATCGGATGCTGCTTGATTTCATGTGACTTTATAAATTCATCTCTGTAGTCTTAATCAACCAGACTCACACAATGTGCCTCGTCTACACTGTTTCAATGATAGGAAGGTTTGATCTTCAATATATATATATTTGCTGCAATGGCAGGAAAAAACAGAGATAATCGATATCAGGGGCTCCACACTAACTTTTTTTAGGAAGGGGGTTCAAATTCAATCTTTTTAGTGTCTTTATGCCTAAGCACTATGTAGAATATTGACATTTTGGGGTCCAAATTTGATTTTTTTTTTTTTTTTTTTTTTTTTTTTTTGGGGGGGGGGGCATTTTGGTGTTGAGCCCTGTCTATATTTGCTAATCATGCCAATAATCACCCTCTGTGTAAGAGAAGGAATTATATTGGAATTCACTTGTAAACACATCTGTGGTAGAAACTCTGAACAGTCACAGTTTCTGTGACAGGTCATTTAAATGAGAATGTCTCCCTCTACTGGTAATATTGAGCAAATGCAATAAATCAGATATCAATGACAGATCATATTATGCATTACTTTTTAAAAGTAATCCTCAAAGTTTAAGAACTTGTTCCACTGAGTCTTACTTTTACATCCTACAAATTAATTAATTTTCTCTTCAATTTACAACATATATATATGCGTATACAAGAATAACAAGGCAATTAATTAACTAATCAAGGAGGTGTTAACGGCTCAGTAATAGAGCAATGGTCTCATAAGTTGGAGGTTTCCAGCGCTAGTGCCCTTTGGTAAGGCACAAATCCTCACTACCAAGTCCCTCTGAGAGGACTTAAAGCCATCGGACCCCTGGTTACTTACGTACAAGCATACAAGCTTTCTCAGCAGTCAGATAAAAGAAAGAAATAAACAACCCAAAACTATTCTCTAAAATGATTTTCTAATTTCATTCAATATTCACTTGGGTACATTCACAATACAAGATTTCATGCAAGCAATGAGAATATTACCCTATCAGGAACTGGTTTGCAAAATACCTTGATTTGCAATCACTCAAGTCAGACTCCAAACTATGATCAAATTCCATATCAAGCAACTGGAAGTGTGAATTAAAGAGGAGGGCGGGGGGGGGGGGGGGGAGGGGGATACTTATGCATTATAAAAATACACGAAAAGACAAGATTTCAGTTCCACACTTATCATTTACAGAACATGGATAAGATCAAATTAACTCTTCAGTCCCCCCCCCCCCCACCCCCTTTTCCCTCCTCCCCCAAGAAAAAAAGTTATTTTATTTACTTTTTAGCCTTTTCCATTCACACCTTGGGATACGCTTGAACAAATTTGCCAGGAAGTGCCTTCATTGATGATATTTCCCCCCATTCCGGTTTCCCCTTTTGTTTGCAATGTTTGAGGGGTTGGAAGGAGTAGGATTGGTTGCTAGGGGCTTGAGTGGCACATGTCATCCCGATGTCAAGGACTAATCTATGGTATGTGCAAACTAAAAATGAAAAATGTTTTTGCATGATTGCTTGCTCACTGTACACAAGTGTCATGAATGCTGGAGCATGAGGTATGCACTGAAGGGTGCTGAAGGGAGCTAAAGTGAGCTATTAAAAGTAGCTAAGAACATTTTTAGCAAACAGAACTTTGTTCATTGACAAAAGAAAACCAAGAGTAGGGCTATGAAAAGGAAGAAAAAGATATGGTAGGAGAATTTAAAGACAGATCATAAGAATGAGGGAGATGGGGAGAGAAAATACAAGAAAACGGTAAGTAGGAAGCATGATTTAAAAAACAAGGGGGGGGGGGTGGAAGCTGCATCTCCCTGCAAAAAAAATGTGAAATTTCTGCTGGACGTCTAAAAAACCACACTCGAGAGGTGGGCTTTTTATTTTGCTTTTTGGGTTGTGTTTACCGGTTGTCGGTAGTTGCTTGGCAGCTTTCAACAAAACACTGAAATGTGAGAAAAATTGCTGATTTTTGCTTTACGATTACCAATTACTCCTTCTCAATCATGTTTGCTCTCTCTCTCTCTCTCTCTCTCCCTTTTTATGTCTTCCTATTCTGCTTTCTCTCCTTCTCTCTTCTATATATCTTATTCTTTTGGTCATCAAATTATGAATTAAGAGGAAGGAAAGGAAATTGTCTACATTCTACACTTAAATCAACAAT
>NW_022145604.1:16299451-16364451 GCF_000002235.5 Strongylocentrotus purpuratus
TGGTACAAGAGACTATGGAAATGTTTTTTATTTAAATTCTATCTCAATTTACCCCCATCTTTTATTGATTACTGTGCATGAGCACAACAAAAATGAGGATGTTGTTAAAGACAAGAAAGAGTGAAGGGAGGGAGTGTCATCATGGTGCAAAAATCAGTGATCTCTCGTAAGAGGGAAATGCTGACTTTAATAAATGATGGTGTAGAAGAAAGACAGAAGGTACACAAGAAAAGAGGAGAAAAACATGAAGGAGAAAACAATGAAAGGAGAACTCTAAATGTGACAAAGAGTACCTATGAGCATTGATCATTCACAGCCTTGTCAGGCCTATGAATCCAACAAACGCGGCAATTAGTTACCAAAATATTGGTCAACGGAAATCATAAATGACACTTTTTTATGCTGTTTTGGCATGGGACCTGGTTTGAAAACAAAGTTTCCAGGGGCAAAGCTAACATGTTAAAGGGGGCCCATCATCCCCTAAATAAACATATGTCACCTAAAAATTACATGAGAATTATAATAAAATGGTAATGGTTAAGGGGGGATGACTTCGAATCAAAGCAAGCACAGAAGTCATTACAAATTCTGTTGATGTGTATGAGTGCATTTTATAATTTTGCTCACTTGTATTTGAAAACAAAATATGTCTGTACCTATGCTCATGACACTTGACAAATACCAGAGTGAGGCAAAATAAATCTGTAGTGAATTTGAAATTGGGGTGATACAAAACTTTTAATTTCTTCCAAGGGTGCCGTGACTAAAAAAAAGGTTGAACAACGCTGATTTAAATGTCTCAAAGTGCTATGATGTATTGACAACTTTAAAAGTAACATAGGAGTTTCTGATGCAATACTTGATTTCCACTTCCACTGATAAAAATGTAATAAATTAGTACTGCTAACTTGAGGTGACAGCACTATGGCTATATTGGTTTAGGCTGACACTGCACCAGTGCTGTTTAAACAAAAGAATGTGGGGTTAATTGGACATTATTCAGCTGTAACAGATACAAAGAGTATCCTCTAATTATTTTTCAAGGAAATTCGAACAAAGCCTGGTGAAAAGCCCACACTAACCGAGAGTTAGTTAGTAAGAAAACCCATAATTGTGAAATTAGTCTTTGGGGGTAAGCCAATACCAACTCGATTGAACTTCACATCAATGTGTTCTACTTTCCTCACCCAAATCATTAGGACATTTTCCAGAAAATACCCCCATTATTATTTTGTTCTCCAGGAAGATGTACCACAGAAAGCTGTAGGGACATGCAAATAATCACATCTTGTTATGTTGATCCTGTTATTTAGCACACTTCTGTTTAAAACAAAAATGGTGACTTGAACTTGAAGAATCAAGTCCTACTTGATGTTAACTCAATGTCCCTCTATTTTCCACTCCTCTACACCTGTCTGTGGGCCTAAATCTATCATATCGTTTTTGAGCATGTTTGAGTTCTTAGTATGCTACGGAACAAAGCAAGACTTAGGAAGTCTAAATCTTTCAGGGTAAATTTCATTTGATTTTGCGAGGATTTATCTACCGGTAGTTGTTTCCAAAGCTCAAGATTACAAAACTTTGCTCAAGTCGCCCATCTGCTTGAAATATTAGCGCTGGGGACAGCTTAAAAAGTTATTCATTGACACAAGTATACAACAAATAGCCACATTCACTTCAAAATAATACGAGAATTGATTATGAAAAGCATAAATTGTTATCATTTCCTTGGACATTATTTCCTTGGATACAGTCAATGTCTTAATTTATGTTCAACTGGTGCAGTTATCTGAAAATGGAGGCTAATATGATATCATCCCTTTGAAGTTGAATGAAAGACAAAGATAAGGGCTAGGACGGGTCTGTTGTCGGGGTAAGAGGGGTAATATGCAATTAAGCACAAAGTTGGACAAGTGGGCCAATAATTAGGTCTCATATTTGAAATTAGATTCAGACCTAGATTTCGAAATTACTCTTGATGAGATCAGAGGTAATGTGGTGAAATAATGACCACCCATGATGTTCTTAGAAAGTCATCACAGTGTCTGCTTAATACCACAGCAACAGAATTACATCATTTTCATTTAGCAGATTTCTTGGCAGTGTTCACACTTGGTATTAAGCTGATGCAACTATATGTGGCAACCTTGCTAAACTTCTGGTAGAAGAGATAGAAGTCACTCTAATACATATACCACAGCATCACAATTACATTATTTTCATTCAGCAGATTTTGTGGCAGTGTTCACACTTGATATTAAGCTGATGAAAGTGCATAGCAATCTTGCTCAACCTCTGGTAGAAGAGGTAGAAATCACTCTAATAACACAGCTCCTGTATTACACTGTAATCATTGAGCACATCACTTGGTAGTGTTCATACTAGTAATGGAGGAGGTGCATACAATCTTGCTCTGCTTCTAGAAGTCATCTCTCACTGTCTACATGTCATAGCATATATGAATGACTTCATATTTTTATTTAAGTTTAATGGCAATGTTCATACTTTGCCAATTTGATGCTTAACAACCAAATGTGTAAACCTAGCAAATTCAAAGAAGGATACCCTGGTCCATCTTTGTATGTAATCGTTGCCAATTTTATGCAACACGACCAAGGAAAAGATGTGAACCTGAGGATGCATGGTCGGGGAAATTTCTGGATGTAATCGCTGCCAATTTGATACCACTCACACAACCAAGAAAAAAATGTGAACACAGTTACAGTGAATGTAGAAGGCTAGGACGCATCTATGGATGTGAATGTTGCCGATTCGATCAAAATAAAGTCAGTGGGTGTGTGGAAATGTTGACTCTTTGTTTTGTCGTGGCTCATCTTAACCGACCCCAGAGAGATAAGTTTTGGCAAGGGTGGGCAATTAACCTAAATATCACTCATTGATCATTAACCATATGTAGGGCAGGTTATGTTCCGCACATGAAAGTACGTCATGTGTTGGACGCCTTGCTCGTTGGTTGATTTTAACCGCAGATGAGAAGGAGATAGATACAAAGAAGGTAGGAAGACAGAAAAAAACAGGGAGGGAGAGAGACAAATTGATAATGTCATCTCAAAGGATTCTTCCTTTTTAAGCACAGAACAGAAATCGGTTGAATGGAAACCTAATTTCATTATCATTCATTCATTCATTATAGTTGATTGTATGGCAATCAAGGCAATATTTTTGATTCATAAAAGTTTGTAATGAACTGTAATGAAGCTAAGCATTGAAAGTAATGTCCTATTACGGAACTGATGCCCACTAGAAAATGATCAAAGTTTCATCATAAACAATGAATAATAATGGGATTGATTTTCCAGAAGTTACTTTTTTTTCATTAATATTATTCCAACAAAATTTACTGCTATGTAAAAAGAGGCGACAAAGAAATCCATCATTTTTAAAAATAAATTGCAGAATTCTTAAAATCGACTCAATCATTGGCTATCTCTATATATGGAACAAATGATTGATAAAGGAAAAAGGTAAAGAGGCCGAGACAGCAGACAAGAGGGCGAAAAATAAAGGGACGGGGGGGGGGGGGAGAAATAAAGGGTGAAGTTACAAGAGACAGAGAAAGAGAGAGAGGGGGAGGGAGGGAAAGAGAGAAAGAGTAAGTGAAAGAAAGAGAGAGAGAGAGAGAGAGAGAGGGGGGGGGAACTTTGTCAATTTCTCACTGTACTTTTGCCACATCTGACCTTCACATGTGAGAAATTGCAACATAAATATCCATAAAATTGTTTTTCTTCTCTTCTTTTCTGTCATGTTTACAACATCAAACCTCATCACAGCCCTCCTCCTGCAAACATAGGGGCTGCCCGTGACAAAGACATTTAGCCCAGTTCCAAGCTGAATCTGCTACAGGAAATATTAATTTATCCATTTGTTACACTCTTGGCAGGCCAGCACAAGTGAACTGTCAGCCTGCATATGACGGTGGACGACTGACGGTCCGTCCGTACGTCCAGCCAGGCGCCCTCGGCTCCAACCAGACTTCATCTTGTCACAAACTTGTCTCCTCGTGGCCTAAATAGTTTCCTTCTTTGTTTACTATCTCTCCCTCTCTCTCTCTCTCTCTCTTCCATCATTTTATCTCTATTTGCATACGATCCTATTCTGTTGTTCTGCCAATATCTTATTATTTCATCATGATCCATTTTCTACCACTTTGTCTTCACATAACTTCCTCCCTATATACTCATGTTTCTAACTGTTGATTTGTACCTGGCTCTACATGGTTTAATTAGACCTTTTAAAAGAAATACTGCTCATCTAATTCACTTTTATTTTCAAAGAACTGTCTATGTATTAATATTCCCCCTCTTTCTCTCTCTTCCTGTTCTGTTCACTTTATCTCTGTATGTCCCTCTTTCTCTCTTTTTCCCTTCTCTGTTTTAATACTTATCTCTCTTTTCCCTTGAGTTCTATCACTTTGTAAACTCAATGTGTATCTCTTTCTCTCCCTCTTTACATCTCTTTAACTCTCTTTCTCTACCTTTCTTGCCTAATTTTCCATCTATTTATATTCACATCTTTATAAATCTTTCATTTTCTCTTTTCTTCTATCACAACTTGTTCATCTTTCCCTACTTTTCTCATTTTTAAAAATAGATCTTCTATTCTTCTGTCATTTCTCCTTATCTCTCTCTCTCTCTCTTTACCTCTCTCTCTCTCCTTCTCCCTCTCTCTCTCTCTCCCTCCCCCTTCTCTCCCCCTCTCTCTCTCTCTCTCTCTCTCTCTCTCTCTCTCTCCTCTCTCTCTCTCCCTCTACCTGTCTCTTGCGTTTGGTATCTTCCACTCTTCACCCGTAACACATGAGGCCCAGGAATGTAAACAACTTTGGTCTCAAACTTTGTGTTTTTTTTTTGTGTGGTGAATAAAAAATATGTCACTAGTCAACATAAGTCAAGTTCAATGACAAGGGAGCGAGATTGATAAGATAACATAGCGTTTCAACATAAATATTGCTCTCCAAACCAAAGCAAACTGGGTGAAAAATTTGACAACTCCGATGCACAGCTCCAGTGAACTCTTCTCGATGCTCAAATTACTGAGAAGAATGTGCAGTTAAAGGTACTGTTTACTATTCAATTTAAATTACAAACTTTTCATTTTGAACGCGATACAAGCAGCAAGTCAACTACTTATTGAATTCTTACATAAATATTCATATTTAGGATGAGTTCATGCAACCTAATAAGTGAATTATTAGGTGAATATTGAGTTGGTTTTAATGAAAGCAGAAAAATTAGAAAAACAGATCAGTTAAAGTTTGACCAAAAAACGATTAAAAGTAAGAAAGTTATGATTTTTTAGAATCTTCAACAATTTATATTTTCAATTATACATTCACCCTAAATTTAATTATTTCAAATATGCTTTTTTATACAACCCCTCTTTGAAACAAATCTTTTCCATCATCAATAATTAAGAAAATTAAAGTTTAAGAAATTTTCTTTACAGAAAAAATTGGTTAGGAGCTCACATGTTAGGTCACAGAGTTGCCAATTTGTGTTTGATTGACCTCAACTTCCAAATTAATAACATCCTATTTTTCATTGCATTTTGCTCAACTTTCAGTGATCACTGATGATATCCAGATGGACTTCCCCTTTAAGCAAGTGGTCTACACACTAACTGTTCAATATAACAGTATTCATATTGAGTCTACGGCAAGAGCTGAGAGCGTACTACACGATCGTAACACTGAAGGAATCTGATGACATTGTTTGGGATATTATTCATTAATGACTGTATGAGAGTTATCATCTTGATCTCAATATACAGGTTTTCTGACTTTTAGATGCCAATCACTATTAGAAATATTCAGATGGAAAAAAAAAAGGGGAAAAAAAAGACTTTTGTAAACTATGTAATTCTCTGTACTAACACTGTTGTTGCATATTGCTCATAATGTAAAAGTGTTGTAGTCAGGTGGTTTAAACACATGACTGAAGATGCAAAGGACATGAGCTTGATCCCTGACATAGCACTAATGCCCTTTAGCAAGGCATTTTATCTATGTTGCCTCTCTCCACTTAGGTGTTGAATGGGTACCCAGTCCAATGTGTAAGTCATCATAGTTTGCTCTGCATTGTGAGGAGTGTCTGTAACATGGCTCCTGGCTAGAATACTCCTCAGGAAGTGGAGAATGTGCATATCTTGTGTGCAGGCAAGCCTGAATCCGATGACCAGGGTGATTACATTTCTGTACAGTCCCTTGAGACATCGTAGATGTATTAAGCGCTAATGGGCTCCTGCCAATGCAGCAGATATTTGCTCAATCTTGCTCAGTAAGTGTATTCCACAACACAACACAGCAACTGGAACCTATTGTTACTTCATACTAGATCAAAGAAAGATTCATGCATCACATACCTCAACAAGATGGTTGTCCGGTCCGTAGAGGTCCTTGTCAAGCTCGATGACCAGGCTCTTGAAGAAAGAAGAAAACTTGCGCTTCTGCCGTGTGTCATACTTGGGTGCACTTGGCTATGAATTTACAGATATAAAAGACAGTATGGTGGATGAAACAGTGGAGGACATGAATAAGGATGAGAATATTATGATAGAATGAAGAAAGAAGTGAAAGAAAGAAGAGATGAATGAAATGAGATTTTAGTTAGTGTGCTAAATACTTCTTGACTTCGTAACTCATAGACTTCTGAATTGTTTTATCCATAGGCTTTAAAGGGACTTGGTAACATTGTTCAGATGAGAGAAAATGGTGCTAAGGTAGTGACTTCAATGCTAGATGTACAAATAAAGATAATCTGAAAGTTTGAGTGAAAACTGACCATTATTAATGATAAAATTGGGAAGAACTGATCTGATTGATTCCTTAATTCTCCCAACTATATTATTACAGTTTAATTACATTTTAAGTGAATGTAATCTTCACAAAGCAATGAAGTAGCTCTATATACCATTCCAGACACTGAAAGATTTTTAAAGCCTGGAGCAATTGCCTCAGGAGCAAATGGGGGGTCACTGGAGAGTAAAGTGTGCAATGTAAAAGCAGAAATGTACTTGAACACAATTAACACCCCCCCCCCCCACTCCTATAACCATCTCAAACTCCCCTATTAATTCTACTTCTTATCCCATAAACTTACATCCTCTAGTAGTCTCCCTTCCACTCTCAGCTCCCAGGATGGAACGCTGGAATCATCTTCCTCCGCATCCGGTTTGCCGGGGTAGTACGTGTTGGAGATGAAAACCCTCAGCTTGCGTTTTTGCTGCAAAGATACCCATAAAAAAGAGCAAGGATTTAATAAATGAAGCATGCTATATTAAGCAATTGAACATTTGCCAATTGGTATTATTTCTAGACAGCTCCCTCTAATGTTATGATTGAAGAAATCTAAGTCTTTATTTGTTATTATTATCATTTATTGTTTTTACTTTTGTTCTCTGACTTGGCAATGGTTATACAATAAGCACAAATTACCTCTGTTACTGTTATTCATATAATAGAGGCCGAGTGGATGAAACACGAGTCACTGACATGAGGTATCAAGACAGAGTTAAAGCATCTGCAATCATATGCATCATGCATTAATCTTGAAGTACTTAGTCCCAAGAAGAATATGTATTAGGCTATAGGTTTAATAGTTGCGTATTGCTTATATGTAGAGGTGTCGTGATATAGTGGATATGACACCAGACTGTGGATCACATGGTTTGTGGTTCAAGTCCCACCTAGGTGAAGTAAAGTGCCGTTGCCTTATCATGGCAGCTCAGTTCATCAGCTGGGGTAGAAATTTACTTTGTATTAAAGTGCAGTAGAATATATTCATATAGTAGCTGTGTTATGGCTCGAATATTCCAGAGCATTATACTTTCCATAAAGATTTGGATATTATGATCACTTACATAAGTAGGGTTCAACTCATACTGCAATGTGCACTCATTTGAATTCCCCAAAAACAACAAGAAAAGTAGATATGGACGGTATAAATATAAATTTGATTTTAAGGATTAATCTTTATAAAGATTAAGAGCTCTCTCAAAATGGTTTTAAATGTAACTGTACATGTACTAGATACCTTTCCCTAAATTTAATAAGCTAGCATTTACAAAGTATAATACACTCTATAAAATGCTGACTGTACATCACACAGATATGTGGCTATCTAGAGCAAAAATATAGGTCACATTAATTCTTAATTCCTCATAACAATAATAAATGCCAATAACTTTATTTTGTTTCCCCTTTGGAACTTAAGGGTTTCAGTCGGGAGTTCAAAAATTGGGCATTCGAAGACCGGTCATTAAACATTTAGATCCCTTATCAAGGGATCGTTAACACGCACAAACAAAGCTTTGCGGCGGCAGCAGTAGGGGAAAAATAGGGCCTTGTTGGCTTGTATGAATGCATGCTCTTAAAAGATTAATTTGAATAGATAGATCATGGTAGATCTAGGTCATTTGTGAGACTGTCAACTCGCCAACAAACACTCATCCATTTGATCCTGTCTCGTGGCCCAAATACACATCAATGAAAGACAAAGAGATAAACCAACAAACACATCAAAATTTGTGTAATTGTGTACAGGCTTTTGTGTCGAACAATGGCTGTCCCATCATTGATCACTCAAAGACTCGATTCTCTTCTCTTCTCTCTCGCTTACTCTATCCCGGTCTTTCTCTCTTTAGCCTACTTTCTTTTGAAGATAGCTGATGCGTGTTTAACGACAATGCCATTTTCAAGCTCCATTATTCAAACTGGTTCAGAGTGATAAATTTCAATGCACTTTTGTGTCGCTACGCACGCATAGAGGGCTCATCTTGCAACACGGCAGCAACAAACTTTTATACAGAGAGAGATAGAGAGAGGAGTAAGGAAGAGATAGAAAGAGGGAGTGAGAGAGAGAAAGAAATTGATAGAGAGAAATAAATTGATGGAGAGAAAGAGAGATAAAGAGAAGGGAAGAATCGACAGGCACACAAGCTCTCGGAGAAGGTGAGGGGTAATTCAGAGAGAGGGGAGAGAGAGGGGGGGAGAGAGAGGGAGAGAGATAGAGAGAGAGAGAGAGAGAGAGAGAGAGAGAGGGGAGAGGGTAGAAAGTACGGTATCAATAAGAAGTTTCTTTGAAGAGGATAAATACAGAAAAATTGGAGGAAACAAAACAAACAAGAGAAAGGGATATAAAAATGATTTTTACACTGTTGTTGGAAAGAGAGAGAGAGATAGAGAGAGAGAGGGGGGGGGGGGGACAGGTATGGAAATAGAGTCAGACCCACCCCCCCACACAATTAAAACAAAAAACAAAAAACAAACACACAGAATAAAATCATTTATAGGAAAAAATAATCATAAAGACAAAGCAGGACAAATGAATGCAAGAATCGAGGGGATCGAGGCAGCAAGAAAGAGAACAGAATACAAGGATCTAATAAAATGAGAGAAAAAAATGTGGAGACATAAAAGAACAGCGAAAATGACAGAAAGACGAAGATCAACATGACTGGAAGATGATGAAGTATAGCTATTGAAGAGGCGATATAAAAGCTTCACAAACATAACCTAAATATCATTGAATCCTTGTCATAACACAATCAATTATCCCATTGTCAGCTGCCAGTCTATTTAACAAATCGCTCCTCTCCGAGCACTCCCTCCCTCTCTTTCCCCAAACTTATTCTCTCTCCCTCTCTTTATAGTTTCCATCGACTGTGTGGGCACAGTACTGTATAGGAACTATGATATCTTCACTGTACTAGACTACCATATTTTGTTTAATGTGAAGGCCATGTTGCTGTATGTTGTGAATGACATTTAAGTCAGCATTTATATTTTTACCACAAATATCTGTAATAATGACCAAAAAAATGTGGAGGCCAAGTTGCTGCTCATTGTAAATGAATTTACATTTTTACCACAACATCTGTAATAATGACAAATTTACCTTCTTTTCTTCATCCTTTTTCTTTCAATGTCTTTTAAAACTGTACATACACCATCATATACACCTACAACTACAAGGGATCAATTTTTAAATACAGTTGTGCATACAGAACATTCAGGTTATCTTTCAACAGAGTATACTCCCACAAGTTATATTGAGAATACAACCTCCCACTCAAATTAAAACTAAAATCACATGAAAAGTATCCCTCTTCATATTAAAGAAGTTATATCGTTTGGTTGCTTTGGGTGCTTTCAGGGTCTGTTAGCTGAGACTATCATCACTGTGGTTTGAGTTGTATGGAATGCTTTTTGATTGGTTGATTGATGTACATGGCGTTGTCGTCCTACCGATTGGGAAGTGCACCAGGGGGGTGTTTCACAAAGATTCTAAGTCGAACTTAACTCTAAGTTGGACTTAAACATTATGGAGAGCCATTTGTAGACTTAAAATAAAATATTCAAAAGCAAAAATTGAAATATTTTAGACTTTTCATAAATTCCACATCAAGAACATGAACTCTCCCATGATAATAGAAAATATTAATGATTTTAATCAACATTCTATGCCTTTTAAAATAACTTTTACAAAATATTTTCACAGATGCTAACTGCTATCCATAATTTTAAAGTCCAACTTAGAGATAAGTTCAACTTAAGATCTTTGTGAAACACCCCCCAGGTCTCAAGTCATTCACTCTATCAAGAGAGTCACTGCAATTCCATTTGTATTCCTCTTTTCAATAAATGCCTTGAAAGCATCGAACATTGCTCTCTTTTTTTTTGGTGTGACAATGCACACAGAGTTTATTGGGGGTGGAGAACTATTTAGGGGTGTCAGAGCTCTTTCCACACTAACATTAATCAATATCAGCATACTTTATCACAAAGAGTTCTATCAATTATGACCCATTTAATGATGCAACCATTTTGACATATATCTGGGAATACTGGCTGAAACATAACAAAGCTTGCAAGTGCTCTTCTTTTATGGACTGCTACAGCCAATGGCCCAAACTGCTACAAGATACATATGCAAATAAGACAGGGAAATTTAAGGAAGGAAGATAATGATTTTTAAAAAGAAGCAAGAGGAAATTAATCTTCATCAGCTCACCTCTGAAGGCTATATATTTTTCCTTTATTACAGATATTAAGAAAATAACCAGGCCACTTTGCAGAGGCTCATGCATCTGTGATTTATAAGAGAACGGTTCATTTTACACCTCAAAGGCATTTTCCTTTGGTTAGAATATGATATCTGCAACTTGTAAGACAAAACTGCATGACTACTGTCAATGGATTGAAGAAGTATATTTGTCTCATTCACTAGCAAAGGCATTCATTTGAGTTCGGGTAAGTGAGTTAATATACCTTCTGGCTTTAAAAGAGAGAGGATTTGGAATTGTGTCAACACACCCTCGCCATTTCTTTGAAAGCTTCAAAGTGGTTCACTTATTAGAGTGAGGTTTTTGGAGTTCAACAGACGACAGGTCAGAGACATCATCGCTCAGTGTGTAAGTGTGTGTGTATGACTCTCTCTCTCTCTCTCTTCCTTTCTGCAGCCCCATTCTTACACTTCCATGTAAGCTGGCTCTATATCCAGTTGAATCCAATTGGATCCGGTTGGATTTAGTTTAATCTTGATTAAAGACTGACCATGACTTCAATTTGAGAGATCCAAAGATGGGCAAGATTAAACTATTGAATAAATTGAAGGATATTGATAAAGGGGCCTGGAATAATAATAATAATAATAATAATATTTAATTTTTATATAGCGCTTAATACAAATGTCTCTAAGCGCTTTACAAATATACTCTTACTCATTGTCAGTTGAATAATTGTTTTTTGTTACAGAGTCGATGTTGAAATCAGGTCCATATTAGGTCTTTTTAGCCTACATGCTAACAAAGACATACCTCTGACAAAGACACAAGGCCCATCATGGTTGGTAATTGGAGTGGTTTTGAAAGAAGATTTTTCTTTTTCTTTTTTTTCGGGGGGGGGGGGGGTGTTTGGGGGAGGGGGACTTCAGCCCCCAAAGCCCCCTCTAGAACTGCTACTGACTGGTGGTTACACAAGATAGAGCTATTCAATGTCCTTTTAAAATGTTTCAACTGAGGATAAGGAAGCTGAAAACAGCCTGGACTTCCATGTAATATGTACTTTAGAAAAAAACTATATGCCTGTGAATAAGGGCAGCAGTCTCTAAAATGGGAAGATTCAACAAGAATAATGATAAATGGTTGTAACCATGGTAACAATGATACTCTAGTTTAGCATCCTATGAATACTATGAGGTCTGGAATATAATTAATCAATTCTTGCTGCTTTTCTACAGATCAATCCTTCTGTATAAACTAGGTCTTTGACATCCCAAACACAAGAGAGAGAAAAAAAATCCACCCTGAAGGATAAAAGGGAAAGACTTTTAAATAAAATCCCAAGAGAAACCTAGCAATTCCTTTCTTGCATTCGGACAAACAATCAGATATATGTGCCAAATCAGACTGGGACAAAGACATTAAGGAAACAGCCCAGCGGCTGCAAAACACAGGAATAAAGACTGGCTAAAATCATGAATAGTCGCAAAGAATGCTGACACCATAGCTAATTGTAATTTCACAAATTGTCAAGCAGAGAGAGAGAGAGAGCATATATGAAGGCAGAGAACCGGAAAAGTAATGACAAACTGAAAACTGAGAAGGAAGAAGAAAAAAAGGAGTAAGACAGTGTCAGAATAGCTCTATAAACTTTGCCAAAGGCAGTGTTTTCTTTTAACCATTTTTCTGTTCTTTTCATCCATCTAGCACTTGTCAAATGGCAATCTATCACAAACTGTATCAACGCCATTAAGTCAATAGTGTTTCCATTTGCTCCAATCACTCTTTGTTTTGAAGTCAGTTTTTTTTAGTCATTTTTTTTCAAAACCTCTCTGCTTTGTGTCAACTTCCAATTTTATGGCAACTTTTATTCCTTCCAGCTCTCTGCTGGCTCCTTCCCTATACATAGTTCTTTATATTCTATGCATTTAATTCACAGTTTTGGGAGCATTACTGCAGGGAAGTGGGGCAAAGCCTATTCTTAGTAAGGGAGGAGGGGAAAAAAAATCCCTAATGTCCCATTCTATTATACCTCGAAGGGCACTTCATAAAAACTTGAATTTCAAATCTGACTTTTATTACCTCTCCCTTGGGAAATTTACAAAAAAATAAAGAGAATTTCATGATAAAGTTTAGAAAGAGTGGGTTTCTTTGAATTGGTTTTATGGGGGCATTGATTGAACAATCATCACGTGTCTGTACAGTTGTGCAATTCATACAATCATTTATAATTTTCTCATGAAATGGAGCAACAGAAGATTGTTGAATACGAGACTCAATGCAAGAATTTCAAATAGTAGTTAAACTAGAAACCTCCAAAAGTGAAGAACCACACGTAGCCCCATGCCTCATGAACAAAGACTAGGGGTTTACCTTTGCTATACCACAGTTTATGTACGAACCTCCTAAAATTGACTGTGATTTAATTTCATGATAATAAAAAATCAATTTTATACTGTAGCATGATCATGCAAATTACAAAGTTTCATCAAATATAGGCAAGCTATAAATTTGGTTTACTCCTAAACAGAAATATAAATTTTGGAAATTGCTTTGATTTGATGGGAGTACGTGCTGCAGTATATTGTAGAAGGGTCGTGACATTCATACAAAAAGTCTTCGATTCAAGAAACGGTCTTGAGAAAAAGAAACAGCGCCATCTAATCATCATTGACGAATAACTCGAAAAACAGTATAGCCAGGCATAAATAATCTTTTCATATTGGACAGCCTAAAAGCCCAACAACAACCTTAAAGGTACTATGTCCCATTTGTAGCCAACATCAAATTCTGTAGAACTATCAGTGGGTTCCTAACTGCAAAAGCTGGTGACTCTCCTCTACACGGGGCCTCCATTTAACGTCCTATCTGAGGGACGGAGAGTTTTGTAATTGATCATAGCCTGCGTCTATGAAACAAGGGAGGGGAACGTTAACACACAACACAGGCTTCATCCGTCATCTGCCTGGGTTGGATTCAAACCCACGATCTTTGGCTCGACGGGCAGAGGCTTCACTGACTGAGCCGACTTGCCTCATCCTCTATTCCTCTTCCCATCCAAACCCTCTTCTCTGATCCTGGGGGGTGTTTCACAAAGATCCTAAGTTGAACTCATCTCTAAGTTGGACTTAAAAATTATGGCATGCTGTTAGCATCTATGAAAATTTTTTGTAAAACTTATTTTAAAAGGCATAAAATGTTGATTCAAATCGTTCATATTTTCTATTATCAAGGAGATTTCATGTTCTTGATGTGGAATTTATAAAAAGTCTAAAATACTTGAACTTTAGCTTTTGAATATATTTTTATTTTAAGGCTACAAATGGCTCTCCATAATTTTTATGTCCAACTTCAGAGTTAAGTTCGACTTAGGATCTTTGTGAAACACCCCCTGCTTCTTTCTTCCTTCCATATGACAGCATACATCTAGGTCGGATATGAACATGTTAGCCTTCTCAGGGGCGTCGTCTCCTTCCATCGTCATGGATACAAGTTATACATCCGTTTGACCGTGGACTTCAAATGTTAACTGTTCTCATGCGTGCATTTCCTGAATACACTTTCAATTAATTGCCCATTCAAAAACAAATAACTCATCTGCGAAAAACTTGATTTGCAAATAATTGAATTGCAAAGTACTATTGGCTATCTTGGGAAAAATTAAGAGAATGTCATTTTGTTTGAGTGACTTCCATGTACTTTTTAGTTGCAAGTTTTCATGTATATCCGTTATACTGTGAAGTTACAAATGTAGCTTATACAATAGAGTAAAAGAATAAAATAATGTAAATAGAAAATTAATAAAACATCTCTGACGAATGGATATGAGATATGGAAAAAAAAGGGCCAAACTATAAAGATAAAGAAATGATCAATATGGCATGAAGACTATTGATGATTGTTATAACAACCAGGTAAGGGGTTACCTTTGTTATAGGGAGAGAACATCAATGTGCATTGAATTAGAATATTGGGTGCTATTACTATTAATAAACCTAATTTGGGTTAAGCCGATTCATTCCAGTCATGCTCCAAAAGCATCAAGAAAAATAAGTTGATTTTGGGAAAAGCCAAGGTGATGAATTATAAAGGACCCGAACCATGATCAAGCAAAAAGTACTTTGGTATAAAAAGAAGTGCACGAAAGGTAGTTCTATTTGAAAGATAAGCATGACCTGAATGTATGTATTGTTCAATCTAACTGACGCTGGAAGACCTATTATATCTTTTCAAATTTAGGCTATTTAAAAAATGAGGGCAGGGAGACAATGCGAAAGAAATCACAGTGGGAAGATTATTCTTTTGAGCCTTCGGGTTGACTCCTTTTCCTGAATAGCACCATTCCAGCGAGCTACCCGTACAGTAAAGATGACAATCGTATTATCTCTATCCCAGTTTACCTATTCAGAAGAAAGTTTGTCTGACAGCGGTGAAAAAATAACATTGACTTTGTGGCTTTTCACCATCTTAATCAGGGTGTCACGTTGGAGTGAAAGGCATACAGCCGAATATTTTTTTCCCCGCTTGATCATTTTCAAACAATACCGCGCAAGGTGGAACGACATATTTGCGTCCATTCAGATGTTTTTTCGGGATGCCTGGTTCTAGCCTTCAAAAGGGGACTCCCGCACACAAGCTGACCTTGATTAAGAGATGCATGTTGCGTGTTGCTTCCTTTGTTCCGACGATCCCTAACCAGAGGTGCCGCCTCACGCCTCGGCGACCTTCATGAGAATCATTCCGCACTTCAACGATTCAATACATAGCGCGATCATGTTTGTGTACAGGGCACGCAATCAAAACCGACCGAAGAAGAACACCGACGGGGATAGGTGTACGCTCTATTTTCCACTTGTTCCGCGCCCATTCAAGAGCCGTGAGGATTAACAGTTCCTTACAAAGAACACAATAAGGAAACAAAAACAAAGGCGGGAAACTGTACCGTGCTCTATGCGAGAATGATTCAACATGAGGGGTTCGCTGGTCTGTAAAATTCAGGTCGCAATGACTAGTTCAAGTGCAAGGCCTTCATTCAATCGACACGGCACGCCACTATTCTTATCATTTGTCATAATGACTTTAACCCATATTTCACGGCCTACTAACCGACTAATTGTGAGATTGTGGTGGATAAACAACCTTGATCATGGTTTATCTCTTTTTCCTCTCACCGCTAAATGGTGTTAATATTCAAAAGTTGACTTAAATGTGCTTTATGCAACTTTTTGTGTTTGTCCCAGATAGTTTTTCTTTCATGTAGGAAGAATGGAGCCTCCTACGACAAGGTTAATCAGGTTTATAACTCAATCAACAAGTTATGATTTTCACTGCCTCTCACGGTACAGATACAGATATGCAACCTCTTTAATTTTGAAAAAGATAAAAATCCTTCTAAATATTCCCGCAACAAAACTAATATAGTATCTGTCTCCGATGTATGTTTCAAACTGTCATATATCTTCAATTAATTCACTATTAATATTTTATTTTATATCCAAGAAATTCTTAATGATTTCTGTCCAGCACAAACCCCATTTAGAAACTAAGAAAAACCTCAACATTGATTGTTCCAATATCTCTACAGCTATTTAAGATGCTTTTCTGAACAAGCATTAAAGCATTTGCATGGATGAGACTTCCAGAATTTTCATTCAAAGCTTAGATAAAAATTGCTTCTATAATTTTGTTTGAGGTAAAATGTCAAGTCCTAACCCTGTCTGTCAACATTTTAAGCAATTCAATTTTTTAAAACCTAAAACAAAATGTAAACTGCTAAAGATGTTGCCTGGTGTATTTTATAGTGGGGTCTAGAGAACAGGGTTAAAGTTATACCAATTTATAGTTATAGCATTTTACTGGTTTAGGTACATATATACATGATATTTTACTTTTTTAAGCATATGCCAGAATTAATAAGGAAGCAATTTTATTGTTTCTATGACTACTATTTTTTTCTGATTAAATCTTATGTGTGTTAACAAACCTAGAGCTCACTTCCTTGAACAAAAGCCTATAAATATTGAGCCAACTGCCTATGAACCCAATTTTGAACAACAGCCTAAAACCCAGCGTCAGTTTTGAATTTAAGTAGAATCCAGGTCTTTAAATCTGAAAGCTAGGTAAAGCTGGGAAGTTTGATAGAATAGGACCCCCCCCCCTTCCCCAAAATAAGTTTTTTTTTCTGGTCTGAAGATTCCAATTTCTACAGCAAAGGGGAGTGGCCTATTCACCTATTAAATTAATGGTGCTTTTGCGGCAGGCTCTATGAAAGTAGGCTAGGGTTTACGAAACAGAGCGTAAACTAGATGTCACCTACCATCTCATGTGGCCAAATCTATCAGACCGTCACTTCCTAACCGATAGTGAATCGAGGAATGAATTTACGACCGTCTCCCTGGCTGCCCCTGGAAACACCATAAAAGAATTGTTTTGTGAGGCTCGCAGCAAGCATGCTGCTTGAACTCCCAAAACAGCCCGAAAAAGTCTCCGAGGATGCTATTTTGAGGAAAGGGTATCGGAGGACAGGAACTGATATAGGCCTGAAAATGAACTTAGTCGGAGACCGAGACAAAAGTAGTGATAGCTAGGAGGTACGGTCTAACGCTTGGCTTGTCGTGGCGGAGGTACGGGAAGTCCATGATTCTGCTTCAGAAGATGTAGGCCGCGAGCCGGCGCCGTGGCATCGACTTTATTCTTCGGTATTTGCATAAACTCGTTTCTAGGGCAAGTTCGTCACCATGCCTCGCTGCGTGATTATTCGTTACCAAACCGCAAACGTGAGAAAGCATTGAATGTGAGCTTAACAAAGGGTATACATCAAAGATTTCTCTTTCACCCCTGCATGTAATGTCCATGTTTATGACCATAGCAACATCATATGCCACGCCCATGCCCCGCCCACGCCCGCCCATACCACGCATATACCACCCCCATACCACGCACACGCCAATAGGACACACCCAATGACTGTCTACCCCCAACATGAATATAACCCCATGATGTAGCTGCAATTATCTCAGATTTGTTTGTAACAATACCTAACAATTTCTTGCATATAGAAATTAAAATTATAGTAAAAAGTTTATTCAACCCCATTTTTACGTGAAATGATTTCCCAATTCTAAATGCAAAGTGATTAAAAAAAAATGAAATTGTCCGGAAGTATGAAGATATAGTTATACTATTCGTAATACAGGTGTGCCGTGTACTTCATACTCAGTCAAACAATGTTTCATTTTTTGTTTAAAGAGGGGGGGGGGGGGGGCCTCACTATACCGGTACCTAGAAACTACACTTGTTATTATCAATTAATGTCGCCCACATTTTTGCACTTGACCGAGTTGGGGAGGTCAATTGTACAACTTTGTATGAAATGCTTCCTGCAACGACAGACGCCATCACTTGCTTCAGGCTACGTACAGCACTATGAAGCGCCCTGGTTCGAAGAAGAGGGAACTTTTTAATGACCCATACATGTGATATATACTACTGCATTCATAACAATTTAATAAAACATCGTTAAATCATTTTTTCCGAATCAGACTTTGGAAAGAAGTTTAGGGTACAACATAAATTCGTTCATGATTTTTCATATCGGTCATGAATTCAAATATATCTATTTAGAGCATTTTAAAACAAGGCTTGGCAAAAATCAGTTTTCATCAGTGAAACCTGATGAAAACATCCAATACCCCTTTTATATTGCAGCCAAGTTTAAAAGGGTGCTTCTGAAATGCCCCTTTCAGTAACCCAACACATGCCACTGCCATTTGTGGTAATTTTATATTCATCCTCCCCCCCCCCCCCCCCCCCCCCTCTCCACCCCTAATCTTTTGAAGTTCATCTTTCATTGCCTTGGTTCTGGCTTTAAAAAAACCCTAATATGAATGCACACATTAAAGTTTTCAGCCAGTTCATAAGAATACATCACACATCTTTTTCAAACATTAACTCCAGAATAGGGCATAGGAGGGCATTAATTCTGTCCTTAAAACAAATCATTTCATTAGAAGAATCATGGCTTCTAAAATTTGTAGAGACGATTTGTATGCTCAAATTGAAGAGATGACCATCATTCTTGGAAGATCACCTATGATATTTCACAAGGTGATTTGGGACAGCTATTAAACTGGCCAGGTTCCTCAATCCCCAGATCCAGCATTAATCCATCATCCTTTTTTTAAACTGCTGCAGAAGGTGTATATACCCCCTCGGCAAACAAGACTGAGGTCGATGACAAAGCGGTCACTGATCACTGAAGGCTTGTTTTCATCAGACCAAAGTTGCAAAATAACCTGCTATTTCTGACTCGGGATATTTTCCCAGAGGACCGAAATTGCATCTTCACCAGACCGATATACTTATTAAAAACTAGATGAAGACGAGCACAAATTAGCCCGCTATTTTCCAAATAGCAGGCTATTTTGGAAACAAGATCAATATTTATCGGGATATTTTCTTGACCAAATATCCCGCTAATTACAAGTGGGGGCTGATAAGGACGCAAATTAGCTGACTAATTTGAGATCAGGCTAGTTAAAATAGCGGGCTATTTTTCAACTTCAGTCTGGTGAATACAGGCCTTGAGAGGATTATTCATACTTTTTTCCCTTTCTTTCAAGATATCCTGTAGGAATATCATGTAGCTCCGGGCATTTTGAGAAGAGGAAAATATCTAGAAGACCAGCAAAAAATTGCTTATTTAGAATCCTTTAAATACCAAGCATATATAGAGAAAAAAAAGATCTAGAAGCTGCAGGTAAACACTTTCAATAATGACAATAATGTTTGGTATTTGCTTTGTTTTGTTTTGGCCATTCAGAACTCCTTATATTTTCTATAATTTATGAGTATTTCTTCATGGCGTGATATTTTTTAAAGAAAATTATTCACAGATCCATCACTGTTTGTGATATTCACTAAAGTTCAGAAAAAGTTCTCAAAGTAAATGAAAAGTTCTTTAAGTTAATAGAAGAAAAAAAATTGTAAAAATGTTCAGTATTTGCTTTTAAAATACGTGTAACAGATCATGAGATAGCAACAACTTCAGGGGGAGGGGGAGGGGGAGGGGGGGGGGGGTAAAGCTTGGAATGCACATCAGCCTTGTTAGTACATTTTGATGAGTAATACCTCATGAATCATGCTAAAAATGTTTCAAGTTTCAAACATTCACTTTAAAGTTAGATCATTGTAGCATTAATGAGTCAGCCTTGGTTAATGTTACATGGCTTGCGGTTTGCATGATGTTTAGAACAGAAAAAAAGGACTTGTTATCTCTTTTAATTCCAGCAACGGAAACGAAAGCATTTACAAATGTCATTGAATGAGATCACAAGGACTTGAAAATGTCTGCCGCCAGGCCAGGATAACGATAAGAAAAGTGCTGTATTTTAATTTTTAATATCAGAAATGAGAGCAATCTATTGTACTTATGACAACAACCCATGTGCTAATTTCATAAAAATATTCAATGTATGTTACCACTTTAAGTTTAATAGAACCTTTGTATATGAAATAATTGGTCATACTATTTTATGAATTATACTGAATTATTATAAAAATTATTAGACTGAATGATAAATATGCCATCCTTCATTTTTTCATAACTGTTTACTTTCATTCATGGCTATTCTGAAACATTTCAATGTTCTTCTTTCTATGTAATGTCTATAATTCAATATACTGGACCTTGCTTTATAAATTGACAAGAATCCCTGGACAGAACAAGAAAAGGGCAATGATCTTGATATAAACAAAGTATCTCCTTTCATATTAAATTGCCAAAACATATCCTCTGCAGTAAACACCAATGTAAGTTAAAACATCCTTATTTTGTCAATCAAATAAAAAATATCTAAATAAAAAAGAAAAACAGTATACATGCCCAACGCTCAAAAGTAGGTCAGGTTCAAGCGAGACCGTGCCGGCGCTGGAGCTATGGGAGTGCGGAAGTGAAAACTAGTTTGGCTATTTTTTGCAGCAGCTAGAATTTACGTTTGGTCACCGCTCAACAAGGAGTAAGGGAAATTGGGACAGACTGAAAGAAAAGCTGGTCATTAATCAAGATAACAGGATACCTAGGATTCAAGATATATTTAGGAATGAGCTAACGTACGTCCAGGTCTTATGCTTGAAAGGGAAAGTGAAGTTTAGAGAAGAAACAATTTGTTTGTTTGTTTATTTGTTCATTTATTTGTCTATGTATTTATTTATAAGTTTGTTTCTAAAAAGATTTTTGTTTGTGTGTGTTGAAAATTTTGTATGAGTTTTAAGGTCAGGAATAAAACAGTAACATTACAATTTAAAACAAACAGGAAGATGAAAGGATACCATATAATTTTTTACTGAAAAGAGAGTGAAGTTTTCAGAATAAATAATTGATTTGTTTGTCTATTTGTCCATTAGTTTGTTTCTTAGAAGATCTTTGTTTGGGTGTGTTGAAAGTTTTAGAAAGTGAGTTATATACCTCCAGGTCTTATGCTTGAAAGGGAAAGGGAAGTTTTCAGAAGAAATGATTAAATTGTTTGTCTTTTTGTTTATTAGTTTGTTTCTTAGAAGATTTGTTTGTCTTATGCTATGAGCTAACGTACGTCCAGGTCTTATGCTTGAAAGGGAAGGGAAGTGAAGTTTCAGAATAAACAATTTATTTGTTTGTTTATTAGTTTGTTTCATAGAAGATTTTTGTTTGAGTGTGTTGATAAGTTTAGAAAATGAGTTTTAAGGTCAGGAATAAAACATTAACATTACAATTAAAAATAAACAGAAGGATGAAAGGGTACCATAATACTCTTTACTGAAAGGAAAGGGAAATTTCCAGAAGAAACAATTTATTTGTTTGTTTATTTGTTAATTAGTTTGTTTCTTAGAAGATCTTTGTTTGGGTGTGTTGAAAGTTTTAGAAAGTGAGTTTTGAGGTCAGAAATAAAAAAAAATTAACATTACATTATTTGTATGTACCTTGAGCATCTCTAGAGATCAATATGTTGCACTTTATAAATGTTTTTATTATTGTCATTATAATTATTATAAAAAGAAGGATGTAAGAATATCATTGAACTCTACATAGCCCTACAAGAGTTGGATATCAGCATGAAGGATTACATACCAAGATTTATGAAAAAGAAAACAAAAATTAGCCAAACAAAAACAAACAGCAACAACAGACAAGAGACAAAATATAATTCCAGTAGATGAATGAGTTTAGACAGAGAAATGTTTACCAACACAAATTAATATCTTATTTCATTACAAAAATATAACCAGTCTATCATTCTTATGACATAAATTTTGACAATATTTTTCTTTTTGATAAGCATTCGTTTGCTTATCAGAGAATCACACTTTTATCATTTATACATATTATTTTGTGCTTTCAGAAGAGAAAATCAGATTAGTCTAGCTTTCCCAATGCAAACATTTAGACCGTGCTGACAGCCACCTTTAATCCTGCCTGACATGTTATCCACGCATTGACCTTGTAGCCCAGATCAAGTGACTTAATCCAACAGCCTAATCACCCTAATCCCAACGCCAAGATCAAGAACACAAACATTAATCATGTAAATGGATTAAATCATTAACTGACAGGAAGACGCGTTATTGGCGTGAAGTTCAAACTCCACGCTTTCGCCCGCACGCACCACGTTTAGCAAGAGAAGTAAATCTCCGTGTAAATCGAACGCTCCTCGCCCAAACGGGGGCACGCCATCATAGTCATGCACATTGGTCGACTTGCTAGCTACAAACCTCGTAATGCTGGTTTATACAGCCGATGATTAATTCTTACAAACCCAACATCCCAAACTGATGACTGGGCAAAATAAACAGAAGAAAATATTAATCATATTTCAATCAGACTTATACTGACAGTTGTAGAGTTAGTGAGGGGGTTATAGCACACTTAATGTGGCATATTTATGCATGCAAATAAAAAATGAATCAGCTTGAATTGATAACTCATGAGTGGGGTTTCCAAAATAAATATTTACTGAGCTCATTTCAGTTGGTTTATGACATTTTGGGCAATGAAATATCATTAGCTCAATGAATGCACCAAAATCAATACATTACAGACACCCAGAGCATATTTATGCCATTCATAAAAATGTATGTATTAATAGTCTCAAAGGTCTTCTTTTTTTTTTAGAAGGACACTTTCCAGGACCTACCATGCAAAAAAGGAAATACATTAGGAATATGTATTATGTACAATCAAAGATTGTTTAACTGTCAGTTCTATTGCTATCTAGTAGTATTTAAAACAGATAAAAAAATATGCCAATTAAGATCTTACTTTGCAAGCTCATTGTGTTTGTTCCTGATTAGGGGTACAAATTATACTAATTATTTGTTTGAACTACATTCTGAAAAATGGTAACGATGCTATGGAAGTCCCTTGAAATAAACTTGTGCTATATCTGAAAGGTTTTAAAAGTGAAATGAAGGAAATACATAAGTAATATGTACAATCAAAGATTGTTTAACTGTCAGTTCTATTGCTATCCAGTAGCATTTAAAAACGATAGGTTCCTCATTAGTGGTACTAATCATTTTTTTAAAAATATAAACCTGCGTTATATCTGAAAGTTTAACAGTGAAATGACGCCCCCTTCCCTTGTCCTTCGTTCCTACCCTACGCCAATAGAGGGGAAACAAACACGACCACATGTAAACAGACAAAGTTTGAACTGTAAACACCCGAAACGGTGCGAGAGAGAATAGGGTACGAGTTTGAACGGATGTTTGCACAGCGTAAGTTATACATAGTTATCACACAATCGTGTAGATGGCCGGGCGCATGATTCGCCTACAAGCGAACAAGGGTATAGAGGAAAGGTGTAGTCAAGAATATATGCTAAATGAGGTCTAGGGAAAAAAGGGGGCACATTGGTCGACGGAGGGATGGATATGAGGGATTTTTCATTCTTGTATGCCAGCTTCTATTCTGTGTGATCGGGTCATAGGTCACGCCAACGACGAGAAAAAAAACAAGGAGAGAAAGAAGAGGAAATCAAAAAAACATGATAGGGAAAAAAAAGGCTTTGACCTGGTTGGAAGAAACTGAAAATGGAAGAAAGCCAGCAAACAAAAAGTACGTTAGTAGTGCAGCCCCCACCTGGGTATACATGTAACTTTGGCCCCGCGAACCTTCGTATCACGCTAAGTTTGCGATGCGTTTAGCGATCAGCTTCCAAATCTATGCCATGTACACACAGCGGTATACCAGCAGCGTGATTTGACAAACTACACCCCTTCGGCAAAAAAAGGGGAAAAAATGACGATAGTAATATACAAAAAAAATAAGTAGAACAAGTAACGAAGGGAAAAAAATGCTCTGATTTCGCCCGGTTCATGCTTTTCTGGCATTCCTCCTAATTTAATGTCATTTTTTGTTGGTTTTTTTTCCTCCCTGAACTACATTTTCAGCACTATTTTGGGGTTTGTTGAAATTAGGTAGGGGTATTTGGTGCCCTTGGTGGAAATTTAGACAGATACTTGAGGCTTGCACCACTTGGAGTGACCTATTAAACCTTACACACCTGAACCAAACTGTCCCCCTGTCAAAACTTCAACATATCATAACTCTTTAATTGACTTTACTCTTTTTGTATATTACCAATCACAACAGCCCCAGTGCCATGGGTCACGTACGCCTGCTCTTTCTCTACTCACTCACTCAAAGATAAAAATGAAAACAGGAGAGAGAAGAGGAGAGGGGAGGGGAGGGGAGGAGAGGAGAGGAGAGGAGAGGAGAGAAGAGGAGAGGAGAGGAGAGAAGAGGAGAGGAGAGGAGAGGAGAGAAGAGCAGAGGAGAGGTGAAGTCTAACTTCAAGAAATTGACATGCTTTAAGCTAAGCATGAACTCTACCCAAATGATGCCCACACCTGGGCTTAGGACCAAAACTGGACCTGAAATAGCTCCAAGGCTACTCTCTCTCTCTCTCTCTCTCTCTCTCTCTCTTTCTCGTGGGTTAGGAATGGGGAGAAGGAAAAAAATCTTTTATCCATGAAAATTGATTTAGCTGTGTAAACTTTGAATAATTCATTCACGCAATAACATTGACACAGGGTATACATGGAGAATAGCTGAGAATTAGAAGAATATGTAAATCAAATCCATGATATGGTCCAAAAGAGAAGAAAACCAGGGGGATGCGGGTCATGGGTTTCATGACTTTTAAAGCAAAACCTGGACCTACCTCTCTTTAACATATCTTAATATTAGAGGAATATGTAAAACATTCCTTGATAGGGTCCAAAAGAGAAGAAAACCTGCGGGATGCGGGTGGGAGGTTTCATGACTTTTAAAGGGAAATTTGAACCTAGCTCTCTTTAATAAATCTTACTGCGTATTATTTAAATGTGTCTTCTTTGAATCCTGTTTGTAACAAAAATCATTGCACTTGTTGTTTTCAATTACAATTTCTTTTCTTTTCTTTTTTCTTATGTTCCCAGGGTCCTGCTAAGTTTTAGGCCTGTATAATACTCAATGCCCTCATATTTCACAGTTGAAAACGGACTAAACATTTCAAATTGAATATCTTGTTCAATCATCCCCAGTGCATGATGATGAAGAATTCTTGAATTTTGCTTATAAACTTAATATTCATAATGGGATATATAGAGAATCTTTGAATTCAAGTAAAGTGCCTACCCTATCCCACAATGGTAGCTTTCTGAAGGAACTACTTCAAAAGGAAAACTGCTACAAAATATATCAAACTAAAGATATTACTTTGATATATACTAAGTTCAGTAGGTATTAACTTCACATGGACCGTGATGCAAAAGAGAGCTTTAGAAATTAGGTCCAAGAACAAATTACTTTTTGAACGAAATGTTCTACTGCTATTCTATTCAAGATTTGTGAGATCCAGGTGTTTTCAAGCTCATATTGCCCTTGGATCCAATTTTCCCGATTTCTATATTTGTACAATTTAACATTGAATTCTGAACAGAATACAGAATGGACTACATGCATAAAAGGCATCAAGTTATTATTATACGATGATAGGCATCTAAGATTACCCCCAAAATGAATACAAACCTACAGAAATACTCATTTCTGAAATGGTAATAAAACCAGTAATAAACCAGTAATTGGTAGCTTTGAACAATGGTTAGATAAATATTGATTTTGGATCAAAAGCTCATGCCGGAAATAGAAACAAAGGATGGGTATAGACCCTCGGGTATTTTAGTTTTACGACTACAAGTTCCTTTTGGCGCTGTTGTATACCGAGCCCTTTTCAAGTATTTGCTACAGACCGATTCTTGATGAAGCTAAGAGATAGTCCAATTTATTAAAGCGACACAAAACAAATTATTTTAAAACTTGAGGGGCCAGATGAAAAAAATTTACAACCTAATCATAATAAAAACTCAGAGGCACCTTCCTTTCGTGCAAGGTTAATTCAGTAAATCCAAAGTTATCTTTAGCCATACAAAGCAAGAATAAAAGACAGACAGAACTATTCAATACGTTGCCCTTGAGAACAATAACTTTTGAATTTGTTGCACTCTGCTTATTTCACTTCCATGTCGCCTCAAAAGATCAGCATCTTTGATTGCATATTATGATGAGAGATAAGAGCATCGATTGATAGAAGTCAATCTGGTATGTATCCTCCTCGATGACTGAACTTGACTTATGCCCCATTTAGACAAGAAAGAAATCATTGCATAGTTCTTTGGAAACCATTAAAATACGTACAATTAAAGGGGAAGTCCACCCTGATAGTAAGATTGGCATGGCCAATTTGTCTCAAATATTCAATGATTTACATGATTTACATGATTTTAAAAGATTCATAACTTTCTTATTTGTTGTCCGATTTTTCTCAAACTTTCACTAAATTGTTCCTCTAATTTTTCTGCTTCTATTTAAACCAATTTAATATCAGGGAATGAAATGTTAAATTGTCTGTTTGGAGCCGGAAGGGTGTTAACTCTGTGCAAAATGATATGTGTGAATGCTCTTCCAGCTCCAAACAAATGATATAGTGAAACAATCGCTTCAAATGAAAACTTAATAAAACTCAGGGTCTCGTTCACACCCCATCATCATATCCTAAAAAAACGTATAACGGGGCGGGGCTTATCATGAAGGCACACTCATGATTGGTCAGCTGTCATGTCAACTATCTTCTTCAAACCTAGTTTGTTTCTTCATACAATGTATATTTCTTCATACAATGTATATTCTGTCACATGCGCAAGCCCCTGCTCTGCTAAACGGTGATTATCATTATGACGTGTGTTTCTTTATACAAGTTTTGTTTTAATTTCCTCAAGTCTGAACTGGGCATTAAGAGCTGGTCTAAAGCCTTTGTTCCCATCTTCCTTCGACTTATGACTG
The DNA here is from genome assembly GCF_000002235.5 of Strongylocentrotus purpuratus. Taxonomy (NCBI): domain Eukaryota; kingdom Metazoa; phylum Echinodermata; class Echinoidea; order Camarodonta; family Strongylocentrotidae; genus Strongylocentrotus; species Strongylocentrotus purpuratus. The sequence continues at coordinate 16,326,825 of NW_022145604.1, forward strand.
CCCTGGACTTGAACTAGTCAAGGTCCCACCCCTGTACTTATCATTAACTGCTTGTGTGGTTCTTTTCAGCCCCCTAGGCCATCTAAATCGGCTTTCAATCAGTGCAGCAAATTAGTTTTCTTTTCTAATAAGTCAATGTCATTGCCACAGTATTGTGTTAGATTGCATGCACGAAGTCACACCGTAATTGGTATCTGGGCACCCCTGAAAAAAGTAATTAGCGAGTACACAGGCAGTTATGTGACTATTGCTTTCTGAGCTTCCCTGCTACAAGCCCTTCGTGATATACATGGATGATCACAACTAATCAAGGATTTTAGGTTTGTACAGATAATTTTCTTTTCTAAGAAGAACATAACAGGAAACAACCAGAAGAATATGTTCCTTTGAAAACATTTGTTGACAGGGTATTGGATTGTTTTTCAGAGGAAACTTTGGGGAAGGGGGAAGGGGGTGGAGGGTTCCTGGCCCATTTTAAGAATGGAAGGTAACACAAAACCATATCACGTGGGACTGAGTCAACTGCTCAAAATAAAAAAAGCTGTGGGTTGTTCTAATTCTGACTACAGCATAGCCTAATTTTCTGTTCTCGTAAACTGTCGCAGAATGACTCAAGATCTCAAGATCTATGACGGGCCGAGCCAGCCCAGGGAAACGACTGCCAGAATGCGTGTTTACATCCAAAAAGATTGAAGGTGGCGATAAGTCATTAGACGTGAAGCATAACCCAGCTTTATTAACTTGTGAGTATATATAAATACAGGACACGTTTCGTTCATGTGCTCTTAAAAATATGAAACAAGAACTGGGTAGGGTTTGGAATCTTTGGACCACACACGATGCTTCCGAGAACGGTCAAAATACAGCCATATTTGTCGAAAGTTCGTCAACAGGATGAGTTCCATTCCAGTTTTCTTTCTAAATATCGTCCCAACCCGTCACAGTAAATTGCAAGTGCTCTCATAATCTCATTCTAGACAAAGAATAAAACAGATTTTATAAAAATCATTTTGGTTTAAAAACATTTGGGTTTCAAGAGCATGAGATGAGCGCAGACAAGCACTTTTGGAACTTGGTCAAAAGGCCTGTCATCATCAGCTTGAGTTTGCCAAATAACCCGCTATTTAAACTATCCCGATCGCAAATTAGGCAGTTAATTTGTGTCGTCATCAGTTGCAATTAGCGGGATATTTGGTCGAGGAAATACCCTGAGAAATGTTGGTCTTGTTTCCAAAATATACCGCTATTTAAGAAATAGCAGGCTAATTTTCGCCCATCCAAGCTAGTTTGTGATGAGCATATCGCTCTGGTTAAGACAGAATTTTGAGCTTCGGGATAATATCCTGAGTCTGAAAATAGCAAGTTATTTGGCAAACTCGAGCCGATGAAGACAGTCAAAACAGCTAATCAGGGCAAGCCAAGGGGCAGTTAACCCACATTCACGAATAGAGTTGTCATCATCGGCACACTTTCCAAGGTCGAGACGAAGTGATTGACAATTAAATAATACACATGTAGGTCTGGCAAGAAGAACCAATATTCACACGGCAACGACGGTCACGAGCTGGAAGGGCGTTGATCTAAAGACGAGCAAATAGACACTGCCAATGTCATGTGGGGCTTCAAACAAATGCCAAACACATTATTAGTCATCTTAAAGCAAAGGCCTTTGTTGGATGATGATCACCAGGCATGCCTCAGAAGAAAGCGTTATCTTACGATCAACAACATTTTTCTGCAACAGCATTGTTTACCCATACCAGGATTTGCAGCCGAACACGATCACCATCACAAATACTTTCAAGAAATCAACCAACAAGGGCAAATCAATATCTCCCTGCATTGTCTAAGTTCTGATTTAATATAAATTTCCTTGAAATTCTTGTACATTTCACTAGCCAAGTTGCTATATGCTGTTCAATTTCATTTCATTTTGTATGTGAAGTATAATGAATCTAGAAGAAGATGTTTAATCCACTAACAAGCAAATGGGACACATGGTCGCCAAAGTGATGGTTCAGTTCCCCAAAATTTCAGGGTTTCTTTAAAACATAGGGATACAAACTTTAAAAGTTAAATGCAGACCCCCTCCCAAAAATTTCTTTCCTAATTTTTGTCACAAATTAAAAAAAATAAATAAAAAAAAACTTTTATTGATCATGCAGATCAAAATGAAAAGTATAACAATTTTCATTAAATTTCCATAATTACATTAAACATGTTGAATGCAGACTAAGGATATCTCTTCTCATCTTCTTTGGAATGTCAATTTCAATATAGATTTCTTATTTAGGGTGAATTTCTCCCTGATCGCTATAAATATAACCAGTCAAAGTCAGACAATAAATATATCTCTGAATCTCTTCTTTTATGCAATAACTTTCCATAGATGAACTTCACAAAGCACATTCATAATTCCATTCAAACTTTGACCAATGACATTAGAGAATCATGTACTACCTACAGTAGTGCCTCTGTGTGAACTGGATGACCTGTATTAAAACCAGTGTGATTCTCACATGTATTCATGACTTGTCCCCAACTTGTGGCCAATGAGCTCTAGCCAAACCCCTACCAGCACATCATGCATATTCATGAGCTCTTGACCACTCACTCATGACCAATCACTTTGCTCAGCCAGCACAGTCTATATGCATATTCATGAGCTGTATCATAAACTACTGACCAATTGGCTCACCTGATCACCATTCATGAGATATGGAAAACAGTCTCCATTGCCTATTGATCTACCAGCAGGTCTCATGCATATTCATGTTACTCGACTCAAAATGACTGGTGTGTACTGGCCGGGGCCACCTGATTGGTACATGTAGCTACATGTAGCTACATGTATAACACAAGCACAGCCTCCTACATGCATATTCATGAGCTATGGTTAACTATTGACCAATTGCATCATTCCAAATGTAGTAACTGCCCTGTGTACATGTTCAAATAATTTGCTGTTTTATGTAAGCAATTGGTTAGCGGTGCTAAAGTTGGCTAAATACTTGGGAAAATGAAACCCAGACAAAAAGGCCAAAACAATAACATAGGAAAATTATAATCTCCTGACTTGATAGAGTTATGATCCTATTTTTACTAAAAAAGCTTTCAAAAAATTATATATTTGAGAACAAAGATGAATTTTGCCTTACTCTTAAGCATAGACCAATCTTCAGGGAAGTAATACTCTTGGTTAAACAATCCTAAAAAATTAAAAAAAGAATTATGATGCATTTTAATATGAGAGGGTAATTGATTGTATCAACAGTAGCTTCACTTTCTTACAGTCATAAAACCGCAACTGGAAGTGGTGTGTCTTGCATCATATAATCGTAACAGAATGCGCTCAATGCGGCACCGCCCTCCATCGCCCGTCCGAGCCAAGGCTTTTCACTCTGATTCAAAACAGGGTCAAAGAAAAAAAAAATTGATGTCGCACACAGCGGGGCTATACTATCATGTCCCAATTGCCTATTTCCTTAATAACCTGTATTGTTTCCCACTCGCTTCTCAGTAGCCTAATTTGGGTCACACTTTTTTCTCTCTTCTCTTCATCTCTCTCTCTCTTCCGCACTCTCTCCGTCGCTCTCCTCCTCGTATTTCTCCCACGTTCCTTGGCTGCGTCTGCGGTCGGGCCCACCGCCGTTTGGAACGAGCGTGTTCTAGTTCATCCCCATTATAAAAGTTGGATGACTGTTTTGTTTTTCCGCTCTTCACCTACTTTCCAAGCTGTCCTACTTTGCTGGCTTGACCTACTAAAATCACTCTCCAATCTTCACATGGTTTCCGTTACCACACTCATTGTTTTAAATCCTGCCAGCACGTTTTCCTTAATAGACAGGGACGTTTCAATGACTGTTTCTCTATCTCGATCCTTTGGAAATATGCTCTTCTTCGTGATCGTAATTGCAGGTACCAAACTGTTAATTTCAATTTAATAATTTTATATCCTAATACTATGGCAATTTTATAGTTGTATTATTTGTTTGAGTGGAAATAGATTCTGAATAGAATTAAATAATACAAAAAATCAATGATACTTCATATTTCTCACAATCTTCCCTAGTTTTAAATAATTTTCATGGAACTAAATCAAAATTATAAATCTCCTAACATCCTAAGGAAAAAAGGAAAATGGACATATTCTACATCACTAGCTTTAATGACACATAACAATTTTCAATTTTTAGAAGAAAACAATTATTGCAAAAACTATTGCTGGCTGCCAGCGAGAAACTGACGATATGTTGTTCGTTTGAGGAATTAGCTTATCTTTCTAAAAATATATTTCTTTATCCTTTTTTGTGTCTTTCAAGGTCTTGTCCTCATTTAATAGATGTCCGAGAGTCAATTTGACAGAGCTTATTTTTCTAAAATGATATTTCTTTATCCTTTTCTTTGTCTTTCAAGGTCTTGTGCTCCTTTAATAGATGTCCGAGAGTCAATTTGACGGAGCTTGACATCATATCAACTTGATTACTACACATCTCTTCTTTCCTTCTCTCTTTCCGCTCCCGCAGAGCGGTCCTGAACTTCTGGGTCAGGGGTGCAAGCTGATCCCAATGTCCTACTGGTTTGACCACTAGCCTTGCCGGTCACTCTCGATTAGGAGAGGCCCGCTGTACTTGCAATGTGCCTTGCAGACCGATCTGTCCATCGGTCAGCTTGTGCATGTCACCTGTTCTTCCGCTTTACCATTGACTTCTATTGGCTGATTAAGCCGGCTTGATCTTTTACATATGTATCAAAATTGAATTATGAAAGATTGTTTTAATACGTCACTCTGCTCGAGGTTAACGTTTAAAAAAAATTGAAAATATCAATGAGAAAGTTAAAGGAGGGAAGGAGGAGGGAGTACCAATACTGTAAATGACATTGAACAGCAACAGTATCCCTTGGGTTCATTTGCTGTGCAATGGATAAACTAAAGATATTTTCCTTTAAAGAAATACATTTAGTTGTTATATGCATTTTATGTTCAAAATAAAGCAAATATATAGTTACCTTGTTATCTTTTCTGATACAACTACTGTCAGTTTTGTAAGATTCTTAATATCTGCTCTGAATCCTATATCAAAGTGAATTTTCTATGAACAGTTGCCTTAATAAACTGTATTGTTAGTTATAATTGGCAGTGGTGATGGTTGAAGGAAGGCCGAGTCTGGACTTACGGATGCACTGAATGTTTTAGGATGGGGTGGCAGGAAAAAATATCAGCAAGTATTAGGTATTACTTTGAACACAACCATAAAACAAATTGCACCTGACAGATGTGACATTCTCTAGCTACATATAGCTGCTGTAGGTATGAAAGGTAGTATTATTTTGAGGAGCGCATTGAATGGATGGCCATCATTCTGAGTCAAGACTGGACCCTCTTCTGCAGTGAATATGAAAGAGGCATATTAAAAGCAGTGTCTCTAAAGATATTAAGTAGGTATCACTCTTTTATCTTGAGGAGCGAATTAAATGGATGGCTATCGCTCCTTTCGGTGTCCAGACTCGACCCTTCTTTCTGCAGTGAATATGAAAGAGGCATATTAGAAGTTACAGTGTCTTTGAAGATATTAAGTAGGTATCACTCTTTTATTTTGAGAAGCGGACTGAATGGATGGCTATCGCTCCCTTCAGAGTCCAGACTTGACCCTCTTCTGCAGCGAATATGAAAGAGGCATATAAAAAGGTAGTGTCTTTGAAGATATTTAGTAGGAATCACTATTTTATTTTGAGGTGCAGATTGAACGGATGGCTATCACTCCCTGCCTAGTCCAGACTCGACCCTTCCTTTCACAGCGAATATGAAAGAGGCATATCAAAGATAGTGTATTTGAAGGTATTAAGTTGATTGACAAGCATCCTGACCACTGAGATCTTCATCACTATCTATACTACAGGGGGACACCTTCTTAAGAAATCCCTGACCAACATTGTGACAGGCCATATCCTCTAGGGGAAAATACCCAATTAGCAGAACACTTTCACTAAAAACCAGGATATCTGGATGTCGGTCAACGGCTTGCCCGGCGTGGGATTTGAAGCCCACTGATTTCATCACAAAAATGGAACTTTGCCGCAAGCGACATTTGGTGAATGGACATCGATATTCTATGGTCATCTTGTTCTACTTGTTGTTGTTGTTATTGTTGTCACGGGTATAATGGATTGGACAAATGCTGACCTAAAAATAAACGTAATTGTTATTCTAAAGAACGAGAGAGATTTAGGCCGATTCAATAGATTTATCAGTTTCAGACATCTGCAATCTTTGTGAAAAGGGGTCAATTTCTGCTGCAAAATATCCTGAGATATGGAGCCTTAAATCATGGCCACTATATTTTCAAGAGGCAATTGTTTATATGTACTGTATATATATATATGAATGAAGCAAGGAATTTAAAATATCTTTAAAATGAAGATGATACAAGACATGCAATTTTGACCCAGATTTGTCAGTATTTCTAGTTTATGCTTCTATAAACATCCCAATCTTTCCTTTCATTTTACATTTTTTTTAAATCAATATTTTTAATATTTGTTTTTCCTTTACAAGTTGTGCATAGACTGCTTTACAAAGTGCCATATTTCATGCATGGGTCTGGAAATTTTTTGGTGAAACATGGGTCACTCGTATCCGAGGTCTCATCCAATCCATAAACTACACTGTTGTTTTTCTTCACTGTCACAAGCACTTTTACTCTCCCTCATGACTTGCACGTGAACAAGCGAGTATCGAAAATACATATGAAATATGGAGCGAGACGAACTTTTGAAGTTGTTATTCACAGAAGGAAACAAAAGACTGTCCTCATCTTATATACCCTCAATAATCAACAAAGAGTGTGACAAACTAAATGGATTTTAATCATCTATTGCATATTTCAATATGAAGTTCTACCAAAAAAAATCACTTTGATTTGTTTGTACACCTAAGAGAAAGGCATGTGAATAAATTAAACGAAAAATGCTTTCAAAATCTACATCTTCTCAAAACAAAATGGCTGTTTAAATGTTAAAATATCAAAATGCCTTTTTTTTCATTACTGTAATTCATATGTATTTAGTTTTCATTAATGACAACTAGCCATATTAACACTGTATGTACAAACAGAATTCCAAAGTTAGTTCACCAGCAGGCAAGAGCATTTGTAAAAGTCAAGATTTTAAGGAAGTTAATTTTACAGCTATTTCTTGCATTTCATATTTGAATATCATACACTTTTAGTTTATATTCACTGGAAATATTTAGAGGGAACAATAGAAGGTTTCGATGTTTGATTACAAGCACTCCGGCCTGTACCATGGGGTGTTTCACAAAGATCCTACGTCGAACTTAACTCTAAGTTGGACTTAACAATTATGGAAAGCTGTTAGCATCTTTGAAAATATTTTGTAAAAGTTATTTTAAAAGGCATCATTCATATTTTCTATTATCAAGGAGATTTCATGTTCTTGATGTGGAATTTATGAAAAGTCTATAACACTTCAATTTTTGCTTTTAAATATATTTCATTATAAGGCTACAAATGGCTCTCCATAATGTTTAAGTCTAACTTGGAGTCAAGTTCGACTTGGGATCTTTGTGAAACACCCCCCTGGAAGAGCTGGATGATTCTAACAGAGGTCTGCTGGAGAAGCCAAGCTTCGCCACCGCAGCATGCGACTTCAACAAGACCAAGGGTAAATTGAGTTTGACTTCCCCGTCTTCCCTCCAAACCTGGGCTGTCATCATTTGGAAGGAAAGGAAAAGAAGTGTAATGACCTTCTCTTCCCTCCCCCTTACCAAATTTTGTACCCCCCTTCTCTCTCTCTCTCTCTCTCTCTCTCTTCCAAGTTCCAGTGCCTCTTTCTTGAACTCTGTTTGTTATTTTCTTCTAACTGAATGTGTCTCCCTAGAATTGCTTTTCAAATCCATTGCCTCCCCGCCCCAGCCCATTTCCAATGTCTTTTTCCTATTGTTGCAATATGTTGTTGAGTGAATGCATACTTTCAAAACTTCTTTGGGTATTTCCTCTTTCTGAAGAACCAAGTAAGGGGGCATTCCTCAGCAAGTTTTGTGTTCTTTTTTAGTTGATAGAGTAACATTTCAGTCTTGTCATTTTCGATACTATCAGAATACTTCAATCTACTTCAACTTTTTCTTTACTTGCTGTCAATTCCAAAACACCGAGCTTGAGTTCTCATTCTATAAATAATATCACTTGTTTTCTGCGACAATTTCATTCTAAATAACCATTCTCAGGCGGCAAATAACAAAATTGGAATGCTTTTTGTTATCATCACCTCCAAATAATATATTCACAACTCTGTTTTCCACATCTTTTCTTTCATTAGCTCTCTGCTCTCATCGTTCCTTTAGCCTCAATGGCTCCTTCTTTCCTCCGGCCTGTCTTTTTCTCCCCTCTTTCTAACTTTCTATATCCTCTCTCTCTCTCTCTCTCTCTCTCTCACTTTATCTACCTATTTCTATATACATATCTGTCTCTGTCTGCCGCTCTCTCTCTCTCTCTCTCTCTCTCTATCACACAATATTCCTCTCCCTCTCTCTCTCCCTCTCTCTTTCTACTTCTATTTCTATCTCACATTTTTCCATCTCTCTCCATCTCTCTCTCTTTCTTTCTATCTCACGTTTTTTCCATCTCTCTCTCTCTCTCTCTCTCTCTCTCTCTTTCCCTCTCTCCCTCACTCACTTTCTCGCTCTATTTCTCTCTGCTTAATATTAAGTCCGAGATCTCCTTAGCTTTCCCCACCTCCTCCTTCAACCCATGGATATTGTCTGACTGAGAAAGAAGCAGCGATAAACTAGATCGTGATGACTGAGGGCCGGGGACCAGAAATGGGCTAGGGTGTGCGACTGGTCCAGTTTGGGTAGGAAAGAATTACAGAGTGTACGCCAGCGATCCAATTTCAACGATGTTTTCTGGGTTAATTGAATGGAACAACAAGACCGAGGATAGGAAAGAATGAAGAGGAAATAGTGACTGATGGGAATATTGTACTGCTAGAGGTATGAGGAGTGACAAGGGAGGGGGAGAAGAGGGGGGGGGGGGGGGGGAGGGGGGAGGGGGGCATAGGGGTGCTGCCTTGGAAAGCATCATGAGAATGAGAGGGGCGGTATGGAGAACAAGATAGCTTTTACGATTTTGTTTACTTGGAGCAAGAAGGGCATGATAGTTTATCATTGTATCCCCTTTCTGTTTCCAAAAAGATAAATTATAGGAAGAGAAGAGGGACATATGTTTCCTTTTTTTCGGTTCAGTATTCTATACATAATATTATAAATAATTACTACATGACATTACCAGAGGTGTCAAGGTCGAGTGGATCTACGCCGGACTGTCAATCACAAGGTCCGTGGTTTGAGTCCCGCCGCAGCACTCATGTCCTTTGGCAAGACATTGATCTACATTTGCCACACTCCACCCATGTGAAGTAAACGGCGACCTGTTAGGAATTTATTCCTTGAATGCTTGACAGCTGCTCTGATAAATCCAGGGTAATTACGCTGCATTATTGTAGAGCGCTTAGAGACTTCTGATAAAGTAAGTGTTAGGCGCTTTATAAGCAAATATAATTATTATTACTAAGAAACCTTGACTATATAACTGATGTCTTGATATTTTTACGTTAGATACAGTTATTACACTTTGTACAAATACTCCTAGCTGTCTACCAATCCCCGGCTTCTGATTGTGATGTGTGTATTGAGAGGCATTCAATCAGTGTCAACAAGGTTGTTCACATCCGACAATGACCTTTTAGAACTATCTACCACCAACCCAGGCATCAACACTGTCCCCTCCTACCCTTGACTTTCAAACATTAAAACCACAAGGTCTCCCAATATGGCTCCGCAAGTGAAAGGCCAGCTTGCCACCTACGCCCAAAGGGAGATTGCCTAAACCAACAAACAATTAAAATCAAATTTTGACTGATTGCTAGTAATCGCAACTGCATACACTGCGACCGGCCACATCAACCACACAATTAGTCTTCACCTTTGCATGGAATCGATGATCGATATGCCACCGGGGAAAGGGGGAACATTTAATACTAGACTGACCACATGATTTTCAGGAAGAACATAGCCCGGGTAATCATCTTCTTGAAAAAGCATGGGCACCAACCCACGCAGACATCAGGCGTGAAGGAGCAGCCTGATGTCATATGATGAAAACCTTTCAACGTCAACAAAAAATCTTCATCTCTGCGTAAAAATGTTCATTGGTACAAGGTCAACATGCCTGCACTTTCTTTGGAAAGGCCATTTTCCGCTCTGGAGGTTAATGACCCTAATATGCAACACCAAAAGAGACGGGGAGAACCGTTTGGTCGGTCTGGGCAAATGACCTTTTTATTCCCGGAGAATCAAACTTTACCTCAAACTTTACCGTATCTGCTTAAAAATAACCAAGAGCAGGTGAACCCAAGGAAGTTTAATATCCTAGGGAAGAAACCCTCAAAGTTTGAATAAAAGTCCTCTTGCAAAAAGATATTTGTGATATAGGCCTATTTAGCTGGAACTGCAATTGCCAAATTCCATGGCAATTTCAGCAATATATATCCAAAATTATTTGCATTTTTGGCAGAGGAGGTCCATCAAGCACGTCACTTTGTAAGATCCGGAGAAAAACTAGATTTATGTCACGAAAATATGAGCTTTGATCTTGAACAATAACATATCCCAAATTTGGACTAACCATCTGGTCATACCTAACTTTTACAATATAATAAAATGATGAAAAATTGATTGAAAAATTGATGTGATGTAGTAGATTCAACATGATAGTTTAAAAACTTTTATATTTTCTAAATATACCTCGACTTTTGTGACACGACCTTCATCTAACTAACCATTTGATCTCCATTCAAAAATGTGTGCCTATAACGATGTTGTAGGGCAGAATTGCTTTTAGCGGTACAAAATAGACAAGCTATGAAGAACAATACATACTTAGGCACACAGTTACATATCCACAACCCTATCCCTAACACCATCCTCACCACGAACACCATCACAGCCCTACCCTAACACCATCCTCACCCCAAACACCACCACAACACTACCCTAACCCCATCCCCACTCTTAACACCACCACAACACAACCCTAACCCCATCCCCAATCCTAACACCACCAAAACCATACCCCAACCCAACCCACCATCATGGCAACCCTATGCTTAGCACCACCATAACCCCACCCCAACACCATTCCAGCCCAAACCCACCACAAATACTACTCCATCTTTAACCCATCACTGCCACAACCCTACTCAACTTGACAACAACTCACCCAAACTTCACCATAACCCCACTCCAACTCCATAACCCCACTCCAAACACAACTACACCCTTTCCCTACACTACCACAACCCCATATGCATCCCCAACGCTACCACAACTACACCAGAAACACCAACACAACCAACCACAACACCACCACAACACCATCCTACGATATACCTAATCCCAGCACCATCCTACCCCAACCCCACCCTACCCCAACCCCACCCGAAGACCAGACCATTGAAACCCTATCCCTAACTCCATCCCTTTCCCCAATCTACTACAACCCCATATATGCATCCCTAACACTACCACAACCACACCAGAAACACCAACACAACCAACCACAACACCACCACAACACCATCCCACTGACATACCCTAATCCAAGCACCATCCTACCCCAACCCCACCCGAAGACCAGGCCGCCGCAACCCTATACCCCAACTCCCTTCCAGCCCTTCCTCACCCATCCATCCTTCCCCTTCCATCCAGTCTGCCTGGATTTGAATGTTTGGGGGACGAATCACAAACGATCAACGACGCACATGTCATGCACTTCGCACTTCACCAAAACTAGGTCGCAGTCATGACCTTTTGATCAGCCTTATACACTCTATCTCTCATTCCTTCAGCTTGGTCTCCTTCAAGTGAAATTCTCTGTCCATTTCCCTCCATTTTGATCCAAAATCATGCCATTTTTCTGTAAACTTGGCCAATCGGCAATCAATTTTCTTTTAAATCTTTCTCCTTATTCCCGAATTCTTTTCATCTTCCTACCCGTGCATTGCCTATGTGACATCTCCTCGGAAATAACAAATAAAACATGGTTTCTGGACATGGAAATAATTCATACCACATTCACATAATCTAATTTTGTTAAATCAATAAATCACAAACGAAAATAGAACCGTAATATATTTCCCTCAGGCCTTACTATGAAATATATATCAATGGCATTCAGCCAAGTGGCACAAAAACTGGAGTATAGTGATGACAATTGGTACAGGAACGAAATTCAAAATAGGAATTTGGATTTTCTACGATTAACATCGGACTAGTTTGTTATCGGTCCGTTAAAGACGCAATTTCGAGCCTCGGGATAATATCCCTAGTCTGTGTTATTTGGCAAACTCGAGCTGATGAGGACAGGCCTTTGGTGATGTCTTTGAGCATGCACGTACTCCATGCTTTGAGCCAGTTAACTTTCAAGATACAGTGGTCCTCTTGCTGGTTCCAATTCTTTGATGACAAGCTCCGTACATGTACACGTACCTTCTCTTACATCGCTCTTACATCGGCCTCCTTGTGGACAGCCAGTTATATACACTGTACAATAGCATATCCCACTTCGGACTGAAAATTGATTTACGTTATGATCTAAAAATCGGCAAAGGGAGAGTGTCTCTGTGATGTCTTTGAGCCGGTTCTCTTCTTGCTGCATGGTCCCAATTCCTAGATCACATGCTCCCTTTCTCCCTCGATCCTCTCTCGCTCCCTTATATCTAATCCTAACCATAACGCCAAGATCTGTGCCAGGGTCATGGGTTACACATCCTTCGCCCACATGTCTGATGATGCGAGTAGTCTACGCATCAAACACAGAAAATCACACGTACGTATGCTAGCCCCCTTTTCTCATTGTAGTGTTTCGCAATCATTGTAACTGACAATGACTCTACTGGCGGGAAACTGTAAGCTATTCATCACTTCAAAGAACTACAAAGCTAGTAGAAAATGATTTTTTTTACTTTATCAACTCAATCATCTTCTTCCCCATTCTCTTCCACTCATGCTTAAGAAAATTCATAAACAACTTGTGCACCATCTTCATTTCTCAGCTTCTGCATCAAACTTGTGCTAGTTCATTTTCACACATCTTTGGCAGAAATTTGAGGTTAAGAGGCACAACTATAATATAAATTACTAAAGAGAACGATTGTGGTTTAATTAATGTAAAGATGAACTTATAGATGATAGATGAGCTGCTGGATTGGGATGCCATCCTCATGAATTATGATATTTCCTTGAGACTCTGTGAAGCATGAGTATCACGGTTCGAGTCTGAGTTATAGACTATAGTCTCACAGGTAAGAATGAAGCAAGCCGACTGAATTCCTCACCTGCAATTAAGCCAATCCGACAGGATATCGGCAAATGCTAATTGGTGATTCACATGCTTTCCCTAAACAAGAAAGCAGATCTTGCAAAAACTTCAATCAAATCTTGAGATCCCGTTGTTCTGCCCATTTCAAAGAGAATCACCTAGATATGTTTAGGCTGCGCTAATTGGAAGATTTGCCGCCTATATCCAGGATCAACGATTCAGCTAAATGTAGAGGCGTTTGGAAATAGGATAAAGATACAAATAATGACTGGCTACCAAGTTGGAGAGTGATCTACCTTACTTTAACATGTAGCTCTTTAAAGTTCACACACAATTCAGGTAAGAGAGGACAAGGAGATAGAGATAGAGAAAGAGAAAGAGAAGGAGAAGGAGAAGGAGAAGGAGAAGGAGAAGGAGAAAGAGAAAGAGAAAGAGAAAGAGAAAGAGAAAGAGAAAGAGAAAGAGAAAGAGAAAGAGAAAGAGAAAGAGAAAGAGAAAGAGAAAGAGAAAGAGAGAAAGAGAAAGAGAAAGAGAAAGAGAAAGAGAAGGAGAAAGAGGAGAAAGAGAAGGAGAAAGAGAAGGAGAAAGAGAAGGAGGAGAAAGAAAAGGAGAAAGAGAAGGAGAATGAGGAGGAGGAGGAGAAGGAGAAGAAGGACAAGGTGGATGAGGATGAGAAAGAGAAGGAGAATGAGAATGAGAAGGAGAAGGGGGAGAATGAGAATGAGGAGAAGGAGAAGGAGGATGAGAAAGAAAACGAGAAGGAGAAAGAAAAAGAGAAAGAGAAGAAGAAGAAGAAAAAGAAAAAGAAAAAGGAAAAGAAGACATTCAAGAAGATGATGAAAATGAGAAAGACAAAATTAGATGCTCATAGAATTGATTTTGTTTAATAGAATAGAACAGTCGATGTTTGAGTTCATCATCTGATAAAAATGAGGAGGAAATGTTGAAAATCACAATTTCCAATTCCCTTGGGAGAGAAAAGATAGATCTATTTTTTTAAATAAATTAAAAAGTGATCCATTACAATTCAACAAATTTGGGAAATTTCTGGTAGAATAATTTTTATGACTTTTTGCAAATTCTTGTATCATTCTTTTTCAAACTTTTCTTCAATTTTTCCCCTTCTCAAACTGCCCTTCTCCCCCTTCACTTCATCCATCCTCCTCCTCTCTCCATCTTTGCCTCTTCTTCAACTTTGATGATGTCAGAGTTGGTTGGAAAGGATCTGTCGTTCCAGTTACCCTAAGCCTCCCCTCTTAAGGAAGATGCTTGGCCTAATACCCCGACACAGGCTCTGACTGTGGCCTCAATGTCACAACCATTCAGGACCTACATAATGATGTCTTCGTATCCTCAACAAACGAGTCTGGCGTGACATCTTTAATACTACTTTCAACCCTGATATCACTGAGACCGACACCAGGCCGACAACAGACGGAACAACGATTACCTTATCCGCAAAGGCCAAGAATCACAGCATGTTCAGACTATAGGAAATTCATAAGAAAATGGTCTAAAGAAACATTGTATAAGGAATCATCACAAAACCAAATGAGCGTACAGACTAGAAAATATAATCGCCATTTATAACAAGTTATATATCTCAATATATATTACCCCGGAACATGTTTTTAATTTGCTAATCAAGAATACGTGTAGGAGAACCAACATTTTTTTTAGGTGATGCAAAGAAGAAAACCCTTCACCTAGAACTGTCAAAATTGTAAAATTATCACGCACATATTGAAATGTGATATTGCTTGTTTTGTAATTCATGAATATTTCAGTAAATATCTAATTATTCAACATTGGCTACTAACTTTTAATCTACTCCAATTGGCTGAAAGAAGTTGTTCATATCACCCACTTACTTGCCAAAAATCGTGTATAAGGCGCACTTTTTTGCCGCCGAAAAAATTTTAAAGTCGGGGGTGCGTCTTATACACAGGTACAGAAAAAAAAAGTTTTTTTGTTTTGGATTTATGGCGCTATGCCTGGCAATGACTCCTAGCTCAGTAATCAGTGTGTTGACTCACCACTCAGAAACTTCAACAACACTCAAATTTGTCTGTCATCTTAGTTTGAAAGTAATCTTTCTAATAGATCTCAATATGTAGTTTATAATAATTCCTCAATTTTTTTTTCTAAAACAAATGGTGTACCACAAGGTTCTATCCTAGGTACTCCATTGTCAGAAATTTAGAGGATGCTATTCATATCATGCATGACTATTGATGTTTGGCATAGAACACAGTGCTTCTGCTACGTGATGTGATGAGGCTGGTGTGGGACACTTGGTATCATGAAGCCTTAGACTGTTGTTACTATTATTTGTGACAAGTTCACAACTTCAACTGCACCTCGATGTAAAATGAAGGTCCTTCCCCGCGTGGGTTTTCGGCAACAAAACAACAACAACAAAACAAAAAACAATTTTTTTTTTTTTGTCCCCAAAATAGGGGTACGCCTTATACACAGGTGCGCCTTATACACGGAGATTTACGGTATTTGATATTTCATTCTGTAAAAGGGTACAATAATTAAATAGGAAACAATCTGTTCATGTCAGAAATTCTGATCATCAAAGTGCCCTTCATCCAACCCCCACAAAAGATTAAAAAAAACAACAACAATGAATTGGGTCTTTTATAGCCCACACTCTCCTATATGTATGACACAATTACACGTATCCTATACCTGCTGCTGTTATAATGTAAGCTAATATCATAACATCACAGAGGCATATTATTAAAAGTAAGTATTTTTTCATCTTAGATTATTTTGCTTCCGTTTACCTGCAGGCATCATGGCCCATTATGAATATCTTTTCCAAGAAATATGGATATGAGATATCACGTTTTTTTTTCTTTTTACAGGCTCTACAGCACCTTTTCTTGAATAAAAATAATGGGAAAAATATTCATGCTGATATCAGTTTACACTCCTATCAATTCAATTTTTCTTCTGTACTGCTAATAACAACAAAAACACTTTGAAGATGGAACAACTGTATGCTTTGGAAAAAAAAAAGGAATAACAAGGGGGGCTGTCATTGTTTTGAGCATACAGAGCTTCCCATCACAAAGGAAAATATGTTTTCTTCTTTCGCATAATTTCTGATATTTCTGAAAAAAATATAATTCAATTCAATTCAAAAAGGGTTTATTCAAAATGACGTTGTTGCAGCCGAAGCTGAATTGCATGGTCATTTACCAGGTAAAATACATCATAATGGTTAAAATACAGCAAAAAGCACTGCAAAAATAATAAGCTTTTCTTGAGAAAAAAAATATGACCCCCCAAAACCCTTTCTTCCCTCAGTCATAGTCCATATATATAAAAACCTGTTTTTTGAGTTACAACAAACAATGACTTCTTTGTAATGAAATATAAAACACAGAATAAAAGAAAAAAATTGAAGAGGCAGAAGAAACACTGTTCTCTTAATAACATTCATTGTTTCATAATGCCAGCTATTTTTGCTCCATAAAAGTTTCTACTTGAACTCAATGACGTAAAACGTGAGTTTGATATGAGAAACAGATGTAAATTAACACATAGACCAACTGTTCTCTTGGAAAAAGGAATAACTGTGGTTTCATAATCACCACTACTTTCTTTATGTGCAACAATCAAAATCAAATACAAAAGTGATTACAGCAGCATACCAGACACCTCATACAAAAGGTTTCAATCTGCGAAACGAGAATATACAATACAAAAGCACTTTTTAATTCTATACACAGGAACAGTTGGGATTGAAGTTTGAGTTTTTAAAAGTACATCATTGAAATAAAACACATTGTCATTCATTAAAAGATAAAGCTCTATGTTAAGAATTGAATTACCGTATGTTTTATATTTCTGTTCTTTAAAATCTGTCAAATTTCCCTCATTTTTCATTTAAAGCCTCATTGCACTACTTATAGCTTCTTGTGCCCTCTATATAGCAAACGATGCCTAATCAGTGATCATTGGTCCCCCATGGTCCCCTTTTTCTTATGTTAATTGAGAGCTGATTTGATTAGATAACCACCTACCAGTGACCATGCAGGGAGGTCTAATTCCTCCTGGCCAAACTAGTGCAGACAGGCTTTAAGTTATGATACTATCACTCCGGGATGAATTACAATATTACCATTATAGAATTAGAGGAAAAGGAAGGTTAGGTGAACAGAGCCCCTGATGGCACGATACGGGCATGAATGAACTAAGAGATGAGGGATGAAAAGTGACCACTGAAGAAAAGGAGGAAGAGAATAGGCAAGAAGATATCAGTAAAGGCCTGTCCTCATCAGCTCGAGATTCCCAAATAGCCAGCTATTTCTGATTTGGGATATAAGCCTGAAGTTACAAATCGCGTCCTCATCAGCTCGAGACTCGACCTCAAAACTTGAGTTCGAGAACTTAGCTTGGATATTTTGCTCAGCGTCCGCGCATAGTGCGAGTCCTCGGGCAGGTGAAGACGCACTGGACAATTAGCGGGATATTTTGCAAACTAGCCCAAGATATCTTGGGATGATTATGTTGACCAAATATCCCCCTAATTGCAACTCCGAGCTGATGAAGACGCAAAGTAGCTGGATAATTTGCGATCAGGATAATTAAAATAGCAGGTTATTTGGCAGTCTCGAGCTGATGACGACAGGCCTGTCAAGAGTAGAAAGAAAGAGAGGGGGGGGGGGGGGGGAGGAGGAGAATTGATTCCTGATGAAGGGCAAATGTGTAAGTTTATATTTGGGTCTAGAGAGAGATTACACTTGAGAGAGACCGTTGGAAGAAAACTGTGTTTCCAGGTTAATCGGGGGTGCTATTTCCAGAAAAAAATAAACCATATCCTCATTTCAACATCTTAAAGCTGCAGTCCATCATATACCATTGAGAAAGTTTGATCTCTTAAAAACAACCATGGTGGGTGCATGACTCAAGCAATCACCTCTCAAAATTGCTTTTTTTTTTCTTACAATTTGTTAATGTTTATAGAAGGATTGGAACAAACTAAAGTTGTAGTAATAGCAGCACCATCATTGGCAGTGACAGCACGAGTGGCTGCAGGACGAATAGCAGCGGGAAAAGTAGCAGTAGTAGAAGTAGTTATAGAATCAGTAGGAGTAGGAGTAGGAGTGGAAGAAGTAGAAGTAGGAGTAGTAGGAGTAGGAGTAGGAGTACGCGTAGGAGTAGGAGTAGGAGTAGGAGTAGGAGTAGAAGTAGAAGTAGAAGTAGGAGTAGAAGGAGTGGGAGTGAGGATTGTAGTGGAATTGGGAGTAGGAGTAGGACCAGGAGTAGGACCAGGAGCAGGACCAGGAGGAGTAGGAGCAGGACCAGGAGGAGAAGGAGCAGGAGGAGCAGGAGTCAGAGTCGGAGTACATGTAAGAGTAGGACTAAAGGAAGGAATAGGAGAAGAAGCAGGAGTAGAAGGAGTAGAATGAGTAGAAGGAGTAGAAGGAGTAGAAGCAGGAGCAGGAGTCAGAGTTGGAGTAGGAGTAGGAGAAGGAATAGGAGTAGGAGAGGGAATGTGAGTAGTAGTAGGAGTAGGAGTAGGAGTAGGAGTAGGAGTAGGAATACAAGTATAAGTAGGAGTAGTAGTAGTAGTAGTAGTAGTAGTAGTATTAGTAGTAGTAGTAGGAAAAGGAGTATAAGTAGGAGAAGTAGTAGTATAGGAGTAGGAATAAGAGTAGTTAAACAGGGTTTACGAAAAAAGGAAGGGAAAAAGGACGAGATAAACAATTGGCAGTTTTGAACTTTAAGTCATCAATATGGATTCAATACCTGGCCGACACCCAAGGTATGATTCTTGCCCCCTCTATCGCTTAACAGGGGAATACCCTATGGCTGAACTTGGGGTACGGAATGGGGGCGCAAGATGAGGAGAAAAGACAAAAAAATATACACACAAGCGAGAATTAGGTTACTGGGTTAATCATCGTGTTCACTGGCATGAACTCCTCTCTAAATAAAACAGACACCGCGGGTATTTGGAACACAGGTACATATAGGTCACTCCAGAGCGACGAGGATTTACAAAAATAACTTGTTCAAAATGCGGACCGAGTTGCATGAGAGAAACAAGGAGGCGATGTGGTAGACTGAAGTTTGGATGCCCTTTTTATCCCATGAAAGAGGAGTTGCAAAGAAGATAAAGTGGGTTTTACATTGAAATACACATATTAAATATCTAATATTTTTTAGAGATAAACCTTATGATTTTAGGGTATTTTCTCTGTTTTCTTTGATAGTATTATACATGATTGGTTACTGACTCTTACAACACTGTATTCTAATGATGCTCCCCCCCCCCCACACACACACACACACAAACACACACCTCCTTTTAAAAGTGGATTAAGAAATGAAGCCTTGAAAACTTCCTCAAAAATTACAAAATATTGACAGGAAGGGGGCTCTGATTCAAACAAATAACTTTAATGATTAACCAAATCCTGATCAGGCGGCAATAAGCTTCCTTTCAAACTTTATTATGTTCTTTTGTAATGCCTTGGTAAAAGTGCATCTCGAACCAGGTGTGGGAGAGAAAGAGTTCATTTTCTTTCCTGTTCTTTCTTCCATCCATTCATTCGTCTTCGTGGAAGAAGCCTTCAAAGGAAAAGGAGAAATCTCTTTATCTAACGTCCTTCAAAAGGATGAACTTAAAAAAGTAATTTACTACTGGAGATTTAGCTGCTCAAAGACTCACCGCCTCCGACCAGCTAGGCCTAAGCTCTCCCTGGCGTACCAGAATAAATGAGAGAGCTAGTAGCCCAGTTCTTGAAATGTACCAACAGCTTTTGAAGGTATTTTAAAGGTAAACCTCAGAATAATTGTTCTCAAGGTCAAAAATAAAATGAAAAAGTGCTTGTTTTAAGACATCTACACGATCTATAGGTGTATAGTAATAGACAATATTGTCAATAGATCTCACCATTTCAAATTATTATTATCGAACCACCTGTAACACTCAAGTTTGGTTGGATTAAATAATAGTGGTGTAATTTTTATGAAAACTTACCGATTACAAATGTTATTGTAAAAAAAAATAACAAAAGAAAAATATTCTGGAGACAATCATGTATAAATACGTGACCAAATTCAGCGCTAAATGTGTGATTCCTTTTAAAAAAACTTTTAGAAAACTCGATTGAATTTTACCATTCTACTAGCATTGTGGTTTAGCTGATAGTTTCCATGGGTTACCACTTACTTTAACCTAATTTATTTTCTATCAAATGCTATTCAAAAAGTTTGGTCCAAATCATGAATTTTAGCACATTCCCTTCATTCTAAAAGTATTTGTTCTACCGCTCATAAAACAATGAATTAGAAGGGTGCATTTTGGGAGTAGTCCAGGTAGATCCTAAGCCTATGTTTCTGTCTTCTCTTTCCTGTTTTTCTATATAAATTACCCATCACTGTCTTTTATACTCTCCTTCTTGTAAATATTCTCTCTCTTTCTTCTTTCTCTTGTCTCTCTATCTCTCTCTTCCCTTTTTTTCTCTCTCTCTTTCTTCACTTTCCTGTTTTTCTCTCTAAATTACCCATTGCTATCTCTAACACTCTCCTTCTTGTAAATATTCTGTATCTTCCTTCTTTCTCTCTAACTCTGTCACTGTCTCTCTGTCTTTCTCTGCCTGTCTCTCTCTCATGTTTCCTCTCCCTCTCAATCTCCTCTTTCCTGTTTTTCTCTCTAAAATACCCATCACTATCTCTAACAGTCTTCTTCTTGTAAATATTTGATCTCTTCCTTTTTCCCCATGCATTCTCTCTCTCTCTCTCTCTCTCTCTCTCTCTCTCTCTCTCTCTCTCTCTCTCTCTCCTCTCTCTCTCTCTTTCAGTCTCTCTCTCTCTCTCAGTCTCTCGCTTTCTTACCCATGCATATTCTCTCTCTCACTCTCCCCCAATCTGTCATTACAGCCAAGTACGAAGTAGGTCAGGTAGCTATTGTAGCACAGATTAAAGATCGCGGAAGACGAGAAAAAACATGCCCGCGGCAATTACCGTGAGCGCAGCATCAGCGTAACAACTCCACGCAGTGACAATACTCGACAACTCAATAAAGTTTCCTCACCTGCGATCAGGTATTGTGTGTCATGATCATGTTTATCTGTTAGTGTTAAGTAATTCCCTCTAAACCAGTGGCGAACAATGAAAGTAATCCTTTTTTTTTTATTTCTCCTTGTTGTAGTGCTGCTTCTTCTTTCATTCAAATTGTTATAGTTTTTAATTTCAATATATACTAGTATTTTCAATATTTCAATAAGTCAATATTTTCCCAGTTCATTTTTAAATTGTGTTGATCTCTACTCTACAACTAAACTCTATAAAAAGAATAAAAGATTATATATTAAAATCAAGTCATCTACTACAAAAATGATTACAAATTCATAGATGAATGGAGAATGGATAGGAAGACAAAGAGGTAGATGAAAGAGAAGATTTGTCTAAAATACAACAAATAAATGAAATTAACATTATTAGGAAAGAAAATGAGAAATGGAGAGATAGCAAGATAGAGAGAACAGATTTAGGGCTATTGAGTCAAGTTAAGACAATATAGGCAGTAAGACAAAAAAGGTGCCGAGAGTATACATGCAAGAGAAAAAATTTGGATGGAGAGACTGATAGAAGATGTCAGGAAAGGATGAGATTGACAGAAAAGGTAAAGTGTGCCAGTTCTGGAGATGGTGGTGGGGAGGAGGAGGGGGGGGGGGGGGGGGCGGAGGAGGGGAGGAGAGGGGGAGGGGTGTATTTCATCAGCCATGTCAATTCATCGGTAATACTACCCCACTGACAAATTCCCCAAAAGTAGAACATAAACAAATCGTGGATGTCCATACTGTAAACAGAAAGGGGGAAGCGGCCAATCCTAATTTGAACATGCGCCCCATATCAACGCATCATCAAAGTAAACAATGAAAAATCAACTGGAGCAACCCGGGAGTGACTGATCGGTGGGTGCTAACAGCTCCTTTTTGTCCACCGGTCATCATGACCTTCATTTCGTTTCCGTGACGATGACAATGACAAGGGGAAAGATGCGGAATTTAGAGACACCAAACTTTCCTTGCAGGGAGTCTTTCGCTGTCGGCGGCTGCAGCCCTGGGATCGAGTTTGTCAAGTTTGCATGATTCATTTACCTTTGAGAAGTCGTTCAAGTTCTTGCCTTGAAAGACAGAAAAAGTAATGGAGAAACAGGGAGAGAGAGAGAACGAGAAAGGAAGAGAGGGAGAGAGTGAAAGAAAGAAAGAAAGAAGAAATAAAGAGAGAGGGAAAAGAAGGAGAAGGAGGGGGCGGAACAGGGTCCAAAATGTCAAGAAATAAAAAGAATGATATGCAATCTGAAAAGAGAGAAAGACAGAGAGAGAGAGAGAGAGAGAGGGATAGGAAAAATGGCAAATGGAGAGAGTGAATAGGAATAGTGTAAATGCGACGAGAGAGGTAGGGAGAAAAAGGAAAAGAGAATCGGTGTTATGAAAGATGTGTACAGAAAGAGAGACACAAGGAAATACAATGGAAAGAGCAAAAGAATGAGGGAGGGAGAGAGAGAATGAAGAGGAGAAAGAGCAAATGGAGAAAATCTTTTAAAAAGCAAACAAGAGAGAGAGATAGAGGGTTAAAGGGAGAGAGCAAGAGGAAAGAGAGAGTAAAATGGTGAGAGAAAGAGAGAGAGCAGAAGAGAGAAAGCAGAAGAGAGAGAGAGAGCAGGAGAGAGAGAAAAAAAAGAGAAAGAAAGGGAGAGAGAAAGAAAGAGGGAGCGAGAGCAGAGAGAACAGAGAGATGGCAAGAGGGAGATATATTTTCAAACTTCCAGAGAGGAAGAAGTAGGAGAAAGAGGGAGGCAGAGAGAGAGAGGAGGAAAGAGCTGAAGAGAGATGTTTCTCTAAATTGTGTCAAAGATGTAGGACAAGAAAGTAGGGCAGGAGGAAGATGATTGTTTTCCTCTCTATTTATCACCCTACATCTCTTGTTTGCTCTCATTTCTCAAGGCACAAAACAATATCTCAAATTCTTGCTCCCATTACCCTTACCCATCTCCATCACTAGCCCCCCCCCCCCACTCATTTTCTCCCTCTCACTTCATTTTCAAGATGCCCATTCACAACTACTGTATATTTCTGTCTATTCATCAAAATGGCTTACTATATATACATGTCATATATACTTAATAATAATAATAATAATAAATGTAAGTTATATAGCGCCAAATCCACGCTGTTGAGGGCTCAAGGTGAATGTTGAAATAATTGAGTTAAACAGATGAGTTTTTACACTTTTGATGTCTTCAGGAAGGCAATCCATATTAGTTAGGGACACACATGAGCAAAGGATCCCCCCTCCTAAAAAAAAGAGTTTTTTGCAACTTTAGGAATCACAAGGGAACCAGAAGTGGATGAGCGTAAAGATTTTGCGGAGGGCGTAATTTTGTATTAAAGAAATATTAGTACTAATAGATACTAAATAGCAAGTCTATTCATCTTTTTCCATGAACAAAGCCCCATGAGGTCACAACATTGAATTGGATAGCTATTAATTGTACTATTACCACTTGACGTAACTTTTAGACAACGCACATCGACATTTGCTGTCCACAACTTGATATCATTGATTATAGAATCAAATTGATTTTTAAATACAGTAAATCTATTGATAAAAAATCATGAAGCGACTAATTGCAAGAAGATCCTAAAGAAATATCGCTGAAAGCAAAGGTAAACAATGCATGCACTTAGATGTATATCATACAAAGACACAGCACAGAGCTTGACGTCTTTGATTGATTTTGGGGTGGAAAATGACCTGTGACCTGTGACGTCACGGGAGCGCTCTGCAGCCCATGGTGTAATTACAAAAAATGCTTATTGTCTCAAAGAGAATGGGATCAACATGCATTCAAATTGTTGAGACCCAAATCTGATTATGAATATACCAATAAAGAATGCCAATATAAAACATTCTTAAGACGTTTTGGGGGAGATCCAGATTTCAAACGTTATGAACGCAGCCTCAGATCTCGGAACGCAGTCAACTAGGAGCGTGACAATGACGCCCACCTTCTCTGTTTAAAAATGAAATCTCCAGCTGATACTTCCTGAGCATCTTCCAAACTCTCATTCTCCCACCTCTATTCTTCTTCTCATGCTTGCTTGATGACCCACTAGACTCATCTTCTTATTTATCAACAAACAAAAATATGCGGAAGTTGACTTAAAGTGGAGCATCTCAGCAGTTAGGCATTAAAATCCTCTCCCCAAGGGAATTTACATCATTTTCATTCACTTCTACAAATATGTCACTCAGCATGTGTGTACGTTAGTGACGTCTTCACAAACACGATCCGACTTGACAAAAATATAAACAGCAGACCAAAACATAAACACGAGCTCATCATGTTGTCTACATTTTGTTTTCGTCCTGACGTAGTATCACAACATTTAGACATAATACTCAATTTGAGTTGCATCTGTCAACAGTTCTTCAAATCTGACTTCAGAACTATCTGTTTTGGGATACCACTTCTTATGTCACTTAAAGTATTCTATACTACTACTACTGCTATTAATATTACTAGTACTACTGCTGCTCCTGCTACTACTGCTACTAATAATTCTATTACTATTATCATTATCATTATCATTATCACTATTGCTATTAATATTACTATTACTATATACTATTAATACTGTCGTGGTCTAATGGACTGTGGATCACCTGGTTCATTGTTCAAGTCCCGCTACGACACTAATGTCCTTTGGCAAGACATTTATCTACATTTTGCCATACTCCACCCAAGTTGGGTGAATGGGTACCTAGCAGGAATTAATTACTTGAAATGCTAGAGCGCCATAATGGCAGCCATGCTACAGCCGGAATAATAATTGTGAAGTGCCAGGAGTATCAAAAACTTGACAGACATGAGCGCTACACAAGAACCCACTATTATTATTATTATTGTTATTATCATTATTATTATTATTATTATTATTATTGCTATTACTACTACAATCACTTCTACCACTACTACTACTGCTACTACTACTTCTTCTGCTGCTGCTACTTCTACTAGTTACTAGAGAGAGTGAATTAGAGAGATTATTCACAAATTATAAGTAAAAGAAGGCAGCAAGCTAGTAAAACACAACTTTTCTAAAATATTTTTGCCCAGGCCAAATGCTCATTTGGTTTAACAGAAAAAAAAGTAGAGTGTAGATGGAGAATAATGAGGAAAGGTATGCGTAAAAGAAGAAAATGGAAACTTCTCTGGCCGTACATCAGTCATCACTCACTGGGGCCTTTCATGTATTTGCAAACGGACAAGCTCTAGATATTGTATTAATGGCTCAAAGGTGTGATTAATGTGTTGTGCTGATTGAAGTCGTACCCCTGGTAAGTGCTCAATTTCTTTGACGGGGGAATTTTTTCAACAAATCCTGAGCTCCCTCCCGACCACTCTGCTCTCAACGATTGACAGCGTTCACACTTTCAAGAGTTTGTCCTGGTCGACTTACCTGATGCTTTTATAAGTATCTGCCTTACCAGAAATCTAGAATAGAATGCAAATTGCTAGTTATCTACTCCTTCCCCATCAATGAAAGCCCCATTTCCAATTCTTGAACATAAATCATTGATCTATAATTGTCAATAAAGAATATCATAATCTGGAAAATTGTAGTTTTCTTTGTTTGCTTGTTGCTTATTTATTAAGATAAATACACACCCCGATATATCTTACCACTATTTCTGAAGCAGTTTGATCTATTCTAAATACATCAATTGTAGTCAGTTTGAATGCATTCATCGATGAATGAGAATTTGAAATTGAATAGATAGCTTAAATCAAATCATTGAGTAAATAGTGAAGCGCAATCAATATGAATGATGGAATGAAATAGAAGTCAAATGAGTAAATGAATGCAAATTTAATCCCAAGTTGATTACAAAATAACTTGAAACAATTGAATGCCAATTGTCTACCAAACCAATATGATATCAAAGTTGAATGCCAACTTGATTACAAGTTAAATTGCAACAGTTGATTACAACTTAAATTGCTACTGTTGATTACAAACTAATTGAATGTCAAGATTGTGGGAATTAACACGCACAGTGGCTGGCAAAGTCGCGGCGACAAACCTCACTACTTTTTGCGCCAGTCTGAACCGGGACTTTCTCTTCATCCCTTCCCCTGTGCGTCCGGTTAGTTCTCGCGCTGAAGGGCTTTACGAAAGGATCATTCAAGGCATGACGCCCCAATAAGTCAATTGACCACAAGCAGGGCATACAAAACAGCTGGCTTAGCGCGCACCCCACGGAGACCATCCTCATTTTTCGGCAATTTGGAATCAAACTCCAAGAGGGTGAGTGAGAGACAGGATAAAGCCTGGTGAACAAAGGCAAGGTGTGGCAGAAATGTGCTTAAGACTCAGGAAGGGATTTTTTGGAGAGAAAAGGGGGGGGGGAGGGGGTTTCAATCAAAAAAGGAAATTTAAAAAGGAAAGTAGATTGTAGGATAGAGAGAATAATTACTCATTTAAAGTCAGACAGCTGATGGATATGACTACATGAATTGGAATATCACTCAGGTGGGATAAGTTATATGCAGTTTGGACAAATTATCTGATTTCTACAAGGGGCATGCAGAAGAAGAAAAAAAAGAAGAGTTAAAATGGTTTTAAAAGTTTTAAGAGCACATCTTCCTTTTGATGTTTATCTTTTGTCACCATTTTACCTAATTATATTCCTGTTAATTTATTGTTCTATCGTGCTCTTTCTGCTCTCTTCGCATCTTTCTTATTTCCTGTGCTTCTTCCACTACCCAACTACAAGTTTAGGAGTACAATTGTTATATTTTAAATTAAATATTCTATTTATAATTTCAGATTTCAATGTCTCTGTTTCCCAATATTTATCCAGTTGTCTAAAGCTACAAGTTTATGAGTACAATCGTTATATCATAAATTAAATTTCCTTTTTTATAATTTCAGCTTTCAATTTCTGTGTTTCCCAACATATATCCAGTTTTCTAAAAGCTTTCTCTCTCTTGATTTAAGTCAGTTTCTTGCTATAGTCTCTCACAATCTACACACTGATACTTTCCAGTGACATTGTTTTACCCCTTCCCAAGAGAAATGAAGCAAACAAAGAACAAAATATAGCTTCAAAGGGCCTCATTTTTACGCTTGACTGCCACGACCCAATTCCGACATTCTTTGGGGCAACCTTGCATTTGGCCTTCTCCGTCTTCCCCCCAGTTTTCCGAGGAAAAATGCTAGGTGCGAAGAGGAATCGAGGGAGGCTAATCTTGAGCAAAGCGTAACGGAGTGGGCCTACCAGCAGTGGGGGTATCACCGTGCACTCAGGCTGTGTCGCCTGGGACCATCCCGTGTGCCTTACAATCACCAACAAATTTGTTATTCATAATCGAAACATCCACGTGCCAACTTGAAGGAGAAGAAAAAAGGAGAGAGAGAATGCAGAAAATAGGTCTGGATTTTCAACTAGAAGCAAAAAGGACATTTACTTCTACAAGATTTACCATGGAAATGAAACCCTTCTGGCTTTTTGCAGATAAACCTTTTAATTTACTTCAAATTAAGAAAGCTTTATTTCCCTATTGACAATAAATATGAATTCATATCAACAAAATTGTCAAGGTCAAAACATAATTACGGCTACGTTATATTATTTTTCTTAAAATTTAATCTATAAGTTGTCAGCAAAGTTCACCATTTTCAAAATAAACTTTAAAGACTTTAAGAAAATAAGTGTGAAAGGTTATTTCAAGGCAAGGAGAAAACTCTTTGTTGATAAAAGAAATATATAAATGTAATGAGTGACTCATTTGAATACATTGTATTATGTCAAAGTTCAAGTGTGTTGAACTTGATTTATTGATTTTATCAGCATTTTCAAACACTATCAGTAAGTAGGTTTATATTGCTATGCCATATGATTTCAGATGAGATAATGAAACCAGACTAATTTCAAGTTTAGTTTACAGAAGGTGCCAAGTTTTAGGTTGCCAAGATGATAAAGCAGCAATTTGAAAGCAAACACAAAATTTATCAGTAAAAAATATGTGTGCTTTACTGTTGAATCGTGTTTACATCGGCCCAATTAATATCGTAAGAGGAAACAAAAGTGTACGGTTCAGGTTGAGTTTGAGCTGGCTCGCATGTGCGCCGCTTATCGTTTAACAAATACGTCTGCAAGTTACGAGAATGAGCACTGACCAATTTATCACCCTAATTATCCAGAGTATACACTTGACTCTCTCTCTCTCCCTCCCTCCCTCTCTCTCTCTCTCTCTCTTTCTATCTCTCTCTTTCTCTCTCTCTTTCCTTCTCCCTCTATCTATCTCCATCTGTCTATGCCTTCTTTCCTGAATGGGCTTGGCAGTCAGACGAACAGCTCGCTCTCATATTTTTATTCTCTCTATCCCTCTCTCTCTTCCTTTTGAGGGCTACCCATAACACTCATAGATCACACACCAACCAACCTCGAGACGCACCGCATCACACCGCATCGGCGCACGTTTCAGACTCACCAAATATAGGCCAAACAAACATTGCACCTCTCAACTTCTAAACTATGTTTATCTGTTTAGGTAAACCCCATTATTCCCATTTAGACAATCTTCCCTTGACACAATTTCCCCTACAAAGAAAACTAGAACACCCGTTCATTTGGTGATGTAAGTTTGTTTCCGATGACTTGATTTTTTTTTTTTTGCTCGCTTTGTCCCATTGTCCGCAAAATTTTGTGAATGACATTTCATTTTTTTCTGAGTCAAGGACTTTGGATTACAATTAGAGTACTAAATAAAGTGTAAGAAATAGGTAATTAGGTTTTGCTCGGAGGCGGATTTAACCACACACTGATACGGATGAAATATCGGTCACAGAAACTCCAGCTATTTCCTAGTTAGTTTTCTCTTCGATTCAATTTTACTTTAGGTTTTCTAATGGTGGTACGTAGATTATCATTCAATTACAGAATTGGCGGATGGTCCATATATACGGTAAACTTATCAAACAATTAAAAAATGCAGCATTTATTTTGTTGAGGTGTGATCGCAAAGCCTCATTAAAACTATTGGTAAAATATAACATGACATTTTACAACTTTAATAGAAAAAGACCTTTGGAAGATAATGTTTTGACTCTTATCTCTCGCCCCCTTTCTTTCTTTCTCTCTCTTTTCATCTCTTTCTTTCTCTCTCTTTTCATCTCCCACTTTCTTACTTTCTTTCTCTCTTTCTTTCTCTATCTTTCTATTTCTGTCTCTGTCTCTGTCTCTGTCTCTGTCTTTGTCTCTCTCTCTCTCTGTCTGTCTCTCTCTCTAGCTCTTTCACTTTCATCCACACTCCCCCGCTATTTTCCCATCTCACTCTCCCATATCTTATCTCGTAGATTAGTATCAAAAATTAAAATTATTTGTATTTCACAAATTGAATGCAAATAAAACGGCAAAATTTCAAACTTGAATGAGAGCTTCGGATCATTTCATTGACTGAGCAGGGATAACATGTCAGCATGGTTTATATGTCATTGACCTATATATATATATATATATATATATATATA
Source organism: Strongylocentrotus purpuratus (assembly GCF_000002235.5). NCBI lineage: Eukaryota > Metazoa > Echinodermata > Echinoidea > Camarodonta > Strongylocentrotidae > Strongylocentrotus > Strongylocentrotus purpuratus. The sequence goes on from NW_022145604.1 coordinate 16,356,799, forward strand.
TATATCTCTCTTCTGTCTGTGATTCTGTGCACATGACAACGGAATGTTATCCGAGGCATTGTCCTTTGTAGGTCAACAACAAAAGAACATTCGTTTTCCTGAACAAACTCCGCGAATGATTGGCATTCTGTTGCGACATAATGAAGAGCGCAAACTCAGAAAGACAAGAGAAAACCTTGGCAAACAGTTCATCGGGGTAGAGAGATGTGTGCTTTTGATAATACCCTTGACCTGTTTCAACAATATTGAAAAAATTGTGTCAGAGTAAAGAATGGAACACAAACCCTAAAAAGACTAATTGATTCTGTTCTATTTTGTCTCCCCTTTCTATATTTAGATTAAAAGCCACTTACGCCTGAACACGTAATGGTGATAGCGTGTCAGGTGCGGTTTACGAGAAGGATAACAACGTGACTAGATAACAATAACGGAAAGAGGTTAACGGCATTGAGTATTGTGTTTAATGGTGTCATATGACAACATCCATCATAACAGTTACTCTGCCTGTTGAATATATACCCCTATTGTATGACTAGTCTGTCACGTAGAATGAAAACAATTCTACCAGTCTTGTTCAACTTAATTGCAATAATCAATTATGCCGTGTTCTAGAGTAAGGGGAAAATATGTCAAGAAACTGTTTTAAAGGGCAACAGTAATGGAATACTCCTGAAGAGGCATCTATAAATTTCTAGGAAATGCTATGAACAAAAGACATTATCTTTTGATTGAGTGTCTTTTAATAGTATGTGTATGTGCATAATGTGTAGGTGATGACCACAATATGACTACGGTACATAAAAATGAGCTCAGCTCAGATTTTTATATGAAGGTGATTTCAATGCTTCCTCCCTAAATATGCTGGAAATTAAGTATTCAGTACAAGGCTAATCTTTGTCGTTAAAAATTGTATGTGATCATATTTAAACATATCTTGCAAAGGTAAACTTGTTTTATTTTCAAGATAGATCATTGAAACTTTTCTCAGCACTCATTGCTTGCTGTATATCTTTTCATTCTACAGAGAAGACTGATTTTGTATGTTAATTAAGGATACATTTATAAGAATGTGGTATGTTATTGCATACTTCTGTACGCTTTTTGGGGGTAATACATGATGTATATAAAGGTAGAATTAGCATAGGCCAGCTTTGACAGTTTATGTCATGCAAAATGAAAGAATGTTCTCAAATCTCAGAGCTATCTAAGAACTGCTTTGTGATTGGTTGATAGTTCATCCTAATTAAAATTACAGCAATAATAACGACTCCATTTATGTGTACATTTACATCCAAGGGGATGCTCTAGGCACCTACATGTACAAGGTACTACAGTAATCCTTGCTTGAGCCAAGCTGCCCCACAGCTTAAAGAATTCAAGGAATAACTTCCCATCCAGGTACCCCTTTACCTCACATGGGTTGAGAGTGGCAAATATAGATCAATGCCTTGCTAAAGGACATCTGTGCTATGGTTGGAAGTTAAACTGGAATCCTTGATGCAGATTCTCACCATAATTAAAATCTCAACAATTTTGTAGAATGGCTAGTTAAAATTAGAGCAATGTGAACAAAGTGACTGGTTGACTATTTGTTTTACCCTGGCACTTTAATATAAAGCAAGAATATTAGCTTGTCAGTAAGTTCCAGGAGACCTACATCCACCTTAAGTCCTATCTAAAGGATTCCCTAATAATAGTCCTTCCCATCAAATCCTTTTGGAAATCTGTTCTGTCAGTAAGTTCCAGGGGACCTACAGCCTTAAGTCCTATCTAAAGGATTCTCTAATAATCATCCTTCTCACCAAATCCTTTTGGAAATCTGTTGTCAGTAAGTTCCAGGGGACCTACAGCCTTAAGTCCTATCTAAAGGATTCCCTAATAATCATCCTTCTCACCAAATCCTTTTGGAAATCTGTTGTCAGTAAGTTCCAGGGGACCTACAGCCTTAAGTCCTATCTAAAGGATTCCCTAATAATCATCCTTCTCACCAATTCCTTTTGGAAATCTGATTTTGAAAAAAGAAAATGTGAAAGTTCAAGATTGATACTGTCCTTTGAAGGCGTGTCTGACGTCCCTTTGACCTGCCCTACTTTACTCCATTCTAAACCCTGACAATGCAATCTAGACCTATCAGTCAAACCCTGAGCCCCACACAGGTACCTAGAACAGGCAATCAACGGATGGTCTGAGATGGATAACTACAATAGCGGAATCACAAGCACAGCGTGGTGCTCAAGAGATAAAGAACAATATTAGTTTTCTATGGTCTAATTCTTTTGTTGAAGGGCAGACCATTTAAATGGAATCAGGATGCGTTTCATCAGATTGTTGGACCGATACAGAGGGGTAACCACGTATGACCGATATCGATCAAGAGCAATTGGGGTAACCTCGTAGGGGCGGGTCAATCCAGAGGGGTGCGTGAATGTGAAGGCGGTTCGTGGGCCGGTACTCCAGGAAATGGGAAGGGCGTGGCTAGCTGGCCCTCCTGTCCAATGAGCTGCTCCCTGTGCAACACACTGCCCTCTCTTGGACAAGTTACAAAGGTGTGAGAATGCCTACCGGTATTGTTGGATTACCATTTATAGCCTCGATATCCAGACTGTATTTTGATGTGCAGCACAAAGTAGAATGGTCTGCTGCCATGAAGCAGGTTTGCAAATCTAAAACAATGGCCTGGTAGTGATGTGACTACAGTGTTTCTTCTTCTCAGTGGATAACGGTTGAAACCCAGTAAAGTAATTTTTAGAAGATTTGTTGCTTTTCGAGGTCTAATTTGTGATTTAAAAAATATATATATTAACACTTTTTCCCATGTAAATATTTAAGTCATGGAAACAGTTTCCTTCTTCAGTTTTTCAAATTTGCAGACATAGATAGATCCTTTAACCAAGCTTGCAACTACCGGTAAGCCCCAGCAGTTTAAAGAAACAACTTCAAGCATAGGGCACACCGGAGCTGCAAATCTCATCTCCTGTAGGAACCTGGGACCCGTTTCAAAAAGCCCTTTATCAATGACAAGTGACACAAATCAGTGACAAATCTACTGATAACCAATCAGAAGCAAGGATTTCAGTAGCTTATAACAAAAACTGTCATTTGTCACTGATGACAAGTTTTGTGAAACAGGGCCCAGGTATACACACAGACTGACAGCACCCAAAGGCCACATCCTCAGGTCCAGGCACAAACAAAGACATCAGAATCAATGGGTGGGACAATAATCAATCTTACCTTGACAGGCCTCTTCAATGCCTCCTGGATGTCCAGTCTCTTGCGCATGATGGTGGCGTCTAGCTTACGCTCAAAGGCTAGCAGGTCCATGTAGGCCTGGGACTCTGGGACCAGGTCTCGGATCCTCTGGGGAAGCACCTTGTCGGCCATCTTCTTTTTCTTCCTGTTGCTGCAGAAGTGCCATTTAAACATTCGAAAATATGATTTAGAGACAGGGACAGTACATTACAAAGGTGTAAAATTTATTTATGTAATGGTGAAGAGAGGCAAAATCAGTGTTATCCTTGAAAAGATCATAATCCTCTGTAGCAGTACCAGAAATAAATTGAAATTGAAATTGAATTGAAAAATTAAGAATGTGATTACTGTATACACTTTAATACAGCACAAGAAAAATATGAAGTGAAAAGTGAGGCAAAATTAGCCTCTTGTTCAAATATAGAGCTCTTAATGGTAATATGAACTCGTTTGCTGAGAACTAATAGAGTAAAAACCTGTATATAAAGATCACTCAAGGTAAATATTAAGAGACCTTTACAAAACAGACAGGTGGTCTTTATGTCCAGGTTCCTTGAGTACAAGTTTCAAAGAGCAACCCTATTCGATGGGAACACAAATGTGGTCTTTCTATACAGGTGGTCCCTAAAGCAGGTTTGAATGTATCATAAACTCAACATAAACTCAATGATGACTTCCTAACAGCTCTCATAAATACATGTATGAACTTCTAGAGAGTAGTTTTCCAGGTTGCTCGTCTTGAGGGTAATCATTTTGAAGGGGGAGGGTTAATGTCTTCGGGATATAGTTGTCCTAGCGGGATATAGTTGTCCTAGCGGGATACAGTTGTCCTAGCGGGATACAGTTGTCCTAGCGGGATACAGTTGTCCTAGCGGGATACAGATGTCCTAGCGGGATACAGTTGTCCTAGCGGGATACAGTTGTCCTAGCGGGATACAGTTGTCCTAGCGGGATACAGTTGTCCTAGCGGGATACAGTTGTCCTAGCGGGATACAGTTGTCCTAGCGGGATATAGTTGTCCTAGCGGGATATATTTGTCCTAGCAGGACAATTTTTTTTCTACCAAAAGTGGTCCACAGGTTAATATATATGTAGCTATATAATCAGTCTGAATTTTACATTCAATTTATATTTTATATATAACAATGTATATTTGCTGCATCCTTTTCTCTATCAAGGGTATATATTTCTTTCTTATCAATGTAATCAATGTGATTCAGTTCAAGGAGTAATATGAATATTTTCAATAAAACCAATAACTGTATGATACACGCTAAAAGAAAAACTGGGGCCCGTCTTAACAGTTGATGATAATCGCAACTATGTACAGTAAATAGGAGATAGGGACTGCAAACTCGCAACTGATTAGAGGAATCGCGAGTGATTTGTATCAATCGTAACTCTTTATAAGACCAGGGGGGTGTTTCACAAAGATCCCAAGTTGAACTTATCTCTAAATTGGACTTAACAATTATGGAAAGCAGTTAGGATCTAGGAAAATATTTTGTAAAAGTTATTTAAAAGGCATAAAATGTTGATTCAAATCATTCATATTTTCTATTATCGTAGGAGATTTTATGTTCTTGATGTGGAAGTTATGAAAAGTCTAAAATACTAATATTTTTGTTTTTGAACATATCTTATTTTAAGGCTACTAATGGCTTTCCATAATTTTTAAGTCCAACTAAGAGTTAAAGACCGTCAATACTACTGGGCCAGAAGAGATTAGACCACACAGCGAGGTCACTGACAGGTGGCTATCTCATCAGCTCTCAACTAACATAAGAAAAAGAGGATCATGGGGGACCAACAGGCACCGATTGGGGAAGTTTTCTATATAGAGGGAGCAAGTAGCTACAAGTAGGACAGTGGGGCTTTAAAAGCTACTAATGGCTTTCCATAATGTTTAAGTCCAACTTAGAGTTAAGCTTTGTGAAACACCCTTAGATTACACAGTTAAAAGAACATACCTTTGTGATTTCTTTTGGGCCTCCACCTGGGCATGTCTCTTCCTAGACTGGTCCATGCTCTGGTTCATGCCCCTCATACCACCATAGGGGGGTGGCATACCAGCCCCCATCCTCTGTGCCCCGGACCCGCCACCTCTCTGGAAAGTCAATGAAAAAAGTAGAAAACGTCACTTATGAATAATAATAATAGTGATGATGATGATGATGATGATGATGATGATGATGATGATGATGATGATGATGATGATGATGATGACGATGACGATGATGATGATGATGATGATGATGATAATGATTTTAATAATAGTAAGAAGAAGAAGAACAAGAACAAGAAGAACAAGAAGAATTTTGATAATAATAATAATAACATATGAGAATTGAAAGGCGCTAAATCCACTTGAAATCAAATATTCAAGGTGCACTTGTGAAAAAAACAAAAATCAGAAAGAGATCACATCAAAACATCTGCATTATAAACAAAGGAATAACAGCGGTAAGATAAAACTTACAAAACAATGGCAGAACAATTATATGTCGAATTAAACAGATAAATTTTAAGATTATTTCTAAACACACACCCACACACAAAATCAGTCTAATTCTAATTGCTTCTATTTCTTTTTTGTTTTTGTTTGATTTCGTTGCAGATCATCTGGACTTATATAGGCTTTTCAGCAAATTTGAAATGCTTACAAAATGACTAGCACCTCTGCAATGACTGCAAATGAAGACAAAGGTGAATAATTGTGGTTTACTGTTTATGGTATAAATTCTGCTGCAGGGTAAGGACAACAAAGACAAAGCAGTATTTAATACTTTCTTGTGGTTTTCTTTTAAAATAGACAAAGTTTGACTGGTCCTTCTAGGCAGATAGATGGGAATAATTGGCACAGGTCGGTTTTCAAAGATACTCTTTGGGGCGCTGCTGGTCTCAATAAACACCTCTTCACACTTTTTTTGAAAATTTTCCGGATATGGTCATACAAACGTGCCATTCCCAGAATATACACGGTCTATTATGTCCCCTCAAGTACCTGGGAGGCATATTGCTTTGACCGGTAATTAGCGAGAAACCTGCAAAGTGATTGAGATGTACTATGTTATCTTAGGCTTTATCTCTGATCAAAAGAAGGCAAAATTTCTGAAGAAAATTAAAATACACAAACTATTGACCATTTCAAAGGACAACATCCTTTAGTACACACCGAAGGTCACTCGAGTATTGTAATTAAAATATCCGAAGGTGAACACATGCTCGATTTTTATCAACAACAGAACACCACTTCCCCGTTTCTGGACACACGCTGCGTTACAAAAACACCATTGAGAATGTGCCCTCATTTGTGAAATGTATTTGTTAATGGTTCACTAACAGGTGAGTGTATGATTGTGACCCTTCATTCAAGACGAAAGACCCATGCACACCCAAAGCTAAACAACGCCTCACAAATAAAGAAACTGCAGTGAAATTTCAAGTCACGTAAGCCAGCAAAAACACATAAAACCACATGCAAACACATAAAATTACATAAAAACACAAAAGATTACATAAAAACACAAAAGATTACAAAAAAACACAAAAGATTACATAAATTAAAGATTACATGAAAAAACACTTATTAAAATGAGTTTGAAAAGGAGCTGATCGAGTAGGGCGGGAAAGTTTCGATAAGAAATCCTGCTAGAAAAAAAAGAACAAGATAAATAGAGGAAGATATGTAATAAAGCAAAGTGAGGAATTCTGATCACAGTTTGTTGCTGATTTGAAGTGGGTACTGATTGACCCGAGGACCTTCTCTTAGTTGGGGTTGGCGTCAGGCTCTGTGTTCACCGTGGAGTTGTTGGGGCACGATTGACGTAGGGTATCAAGTTTGTGGTCTCAACTTGGAGAAGATGATAGCTACTCCACCCCTCACTTGCATGCAAGCCCAACCGTGCGTTCAGACTACTGGAATTCATCGTACAGCTATACGATTCTCGTATAGGTATAATAGTGATAAGGGATTATCTTTCATCTAGTCTAAACGTCTTGTAAAGCAATGTCGTATGACGAAATGTTGTATAGTGAAATGCACATTTGAGCATCGTGTTGAACGAGAAAACTTGATAAAGAATCAGGGTCCAGCTCGAGTCTGAACATGGTATAGTACAAAAATCATATTACAGGGTAGGGTTTATCGTGAATGCGCACAGATGATTGGACACCTATCATGTTAATAATAATAATAATAATAATGTTTTATTTACCCAGGGTAGCCACTTCAGTTATAAAACTGCTCTTCCAGCAGGCCCTGCATAACATAACATGTTACTATTACCCTTCTCCAATCTAATATGCTGAGCGCCTAGCGAGAAGGCAGAAGGTCCCATTGTTATAAGTCTTTGGTATGACTCGGCCGGGGATCGAACCCACGACCTCCCGTTCATGAGG